>NC_141071.1:52279838-52409838 GCF_041138505.1 Cibotium barometz | reverse complement strand
TGTATGAATCATTGCCTTCTTCTCCAAAGAAAAATACACTCCACTTTTCACCCTTGTTAATCTATCTTTAGATAGTGTGGGATTTCCATTCAATTGGCTGACAAGTGTGCTTTTAGAAATGGCTTTCCCATCCACTTCAACAAATGGCGATATTTCACTAACCACCTTCTCCTCCTCATCAATTAGACAATCAATCACATGACGAAGCTCACTTTCACTAGTAATTTCCTCATCCACCAGATCACCTCGAACACCACTATCAAAGTGATTATCTTCATCTAAAAGTAGAACATCATCCAATGATTCATCTTCATCCACATATTCAAGATTAGGGTTGAAGAGTTCTAAGAGATCTCCCTCCTCCCATGAGTCATTCCAAGAAGTTTCATCGTGCATACCAAGTGTCTCACTTATGGCCTTTGCTTCTAATAATCCCTCTTTCAATGCAGATACCATATGGTTGTCACTACTCACACAAGCATAGTCTCCCAGGTTGGCCAAAGGAGTGCCATTCTCCTTTTCCAAAGTAGCCCATATATTTTCTTGTTTAGAATGAGCTGCTGGAAATTTAAGAATTGAACCTGCTTGAAACTCTGCTATTCTATTAAGTGCTCCGGTACTACTCAGCAAATCAAAGCCATCATAGCATCTTTCATTCCGAACCATTCCACCCACCTTGCTGAAAAAATTCTCACATGCATCCGATCCCGTGCAAGAAAGGGGTACGTGCAAGTGAGGATGCTTTTCCCTAAAGGTCTTTATCAAGAGAACCACAAAGTGACATGACAATTGAATGTCAATGAATGTTTCTCTACTGATAAAGTTTTGCTTTAGGGAGTATGCATCATGCTTAGTGATCCACATGCGCCAAATCCTACATATAGAAAGAACCATGAGTATTAGCCACATCAACCTTGGAAATACGTTCAAAATCCTTTATTCATATATCACTAATAGCAATGGTAGCAACTTCTGCATACCTGAAAAAGAAAGACACCTTTCCTGCAGCTTTCACACGACCATACAAGTCTAAGGTAGGTGATAAGAAAATATCAATGTAAGATGCTACTATTGATAAGTACATACGTGTGCCCAATGTCCGCTCTTTGTGAGCACCATAGCCTTCTTGTAATAACTTCAAACACTTTTGTACTTTCTTTGCAGCAATCCTTTGTGCAGCTCTCCAATTTTGTCTATCCTTCCTCTCAATATCCCCTTCTTGCAAGCCATGTTCATCAACCTTGAATAATTGATATACAATTGCTACATGATTCAAAGTCACAAGCTCTCTACCAAGTACCAACCTTCTAGATGCACTATCCAAAGGATTGATAAGTTTCTTTCCATTATGGATATAGTCTTGATCATGCAAACCACTGATACTCCCATCAAATGTGATGTGTGCTGTAAAGGGCCAACCCTTCCAAGGAATGCACAACCTGGGACCTTGACAAGAAGAGTAATCTTGCAACATCAACTTTCTGCGCCTACTATCCCCATCTGAAGCATGTCCTATCAATGGACCTACCACATCCCTTAGAAAAATGTTCCAAGAAAGCTGAATGCTCTCCCACTGTTCTCTGACAAACATGGAATCAAACCTATTACATGTCAATTGCACCAATATAACTAGCTTTGGCAAGAATTCAAGAAGAGGATTCACTATCAATACCCTTGCATAATGAGCAATCACATTATGTTGAAAAGCGTCCACAACTCTAAGATATCCATCTTGACCATCACCAACTTGCACGACAAAGTCTGGAATGCAAGTGTGTTCTAGCTTTTTACCACAAAAGCCAACCAAATTATCATCACGTGCCACCCATCTCACCATTCTTTTCACAACTGTTTCATCCTCAGCTAGAAGAACTGGCACACTACCCAAGGGTATACCTTTCTTCATCATGTGACAAGTGTAAACTTCTCTTGCATGTTGAAATATATCCTCTTGTAAACCAGTTCGAAAGAAAAGTGCTTTTCTTGTGGACCTCATTGTGGTGGACATGTGTGGACCTCCAAGGTTAAGTGATAAGAAATTATGCAACCTTGTCCCTCCCCATATCTTGACAGTCTCAAATAATTCCTTTGTTGTATTGGAATATCTCTTCCCTTGACCTACTCTTGAAATGTTTTGTGAAATGTCAACAAAGAAGTTCCACAATGCCTTCTTTCCCTCAAATAGACCTAGCTCATGAGCATTGATTATATCTTGACAAAATTTTCTAACATCTTTCCTCACCATGGCTTCCATAGTGCTCTCCCGAAGACTTCTAACCTTCACGCTCAATGCAACAACTTCAGTTCTTGTGAATGCTATCTCCTTCTTCAATACCCGAACCATTGTGGACTTTGTTTTTGCTACTCTCAATAACTCTAAATGAGTCAAATAATCTAACCGTCTACCACCTCCTGTGTCTCTTGATCCACGAGTGTCTGAAGATCGAATTTGTCGATACACTCGCATGCGAAAGTCTCGTTCTTTAGGAATAGTAGCACATGCACCACATTGCAAATTATCAAAGTATGTTCCCTCCAAACATATCCGCTTGCAATCCTTATGACGGAAAGTGCCATTAATTTCAATGAACTCTGTTGTCACCATCATAATTGTTGCCTTAGTTGCTGGCTCATTGTGCCATTTGCCACCTCCCTTACTATCATCCAAAAAGGGCTTCAAGTCAACCACATTCCCATCATAGTTATATGACCCTTGCCAAAAACCCCAACACAAGGTTGCAAGCAAGCTACTCCCTATGAGCAAAGGAGGAATCTGTTAAGTTCCCAATAGACTTGATGGAGAGAGAGCCAAAAGCCATATGACTAGCTACACCTAACATCTCTATAAAAAAACAGAAATAGTGATTGAAAATAGAAGCTTGAAAATTTGCCTAATGGAGAGAGAGCCAAAAGCCATATGACTAGCTACACCTAACATCTCTATAAAAAATCAAAAATAATGATTGAAAATAGAAGCATATGAGAAATACCTGATGGCTTTCGTGATGCATTGGCAGTTTGCAAGGTGTCATTGTCTATAAGAAAACATTACAATAGAGCATAAGAAAAAATGTTCACTTGGAAAATACAAAACTGATGGAAAACACAGCTAGAACATGTGAGTTTTACCTTTAGCGGAACATTTCTTGAAAAAACCACTTAGATCTCTTTGCTTCTTATCTATAATTGTCACCTTGGATGGGCGACCACCAGCCCTCTTCACTTGATTACTAGAATCAATGCCACTAGCCTTTGTGATATGTAGCTTGGATTTCATATGCTCAATCATGCATTGTCGTAGAGATCCTGTCTTTGGAAATAGTGGTATCCACTTGTTATCTAGCATGCAGCTTATATAGACTTTTGATAGAGTGCTATAATCTCCAATAGTCTCTGTTACTAGTTGAAACACCACATTACTCTCACTTGCAAAGGTTGAAACCTCCAACATTGCTTCATTTACTTTTTCTTTTCCTAATTCCATAATGTCATCCAATGAACCAAGGCTGTCTTTTCTATGGCTCTCTTGCTCACATAACCCAATAATCCTCATATGGGATGCTGAGTTGATGTGTGAGTGTGTGTAATTATACAAAGTGTCAGGACCCCCTTGACCATAAGAGCAATCACACTCCTCACACCAAATCTGAAACAATGCTTTACCATCCTTGTCCTTTGACATGAGCTCAAATCTATCATGTCTGCCTTTTGCTCTTAACTTTTCTTTGGCTATCTTAATCTCCCTCTGCCATTTTTTGACCTCAGATGGTGTTTCAAGGTGACTCTTCAATCGATTCTTAGAAACACTACCACACGTAGTCGAATCATCCACCATATTGTAGCTTTCACACCCTTGAGCAAGATCATGCATACATAAATCTGGAGACACTGTACACTTTGGCTGCATTTTATTGCTATCTCCAACTGAGTCCACTTTTTGGCGTTTGCCTTGTGTATCATATTCCATTTTCAATTGGATGGTTACTTCTGCAGCATCAACTATCCATCTCTCCTCTTGCTTGGCCCCTATTGGAATTTTCCTAGATCCTCCCAAAAATATAAACTCATCTATGATGAGATTATCAAGGATGATCTCTTCTCTCAAGTCCTTGTAGGTACCACCGGTTTTAAGATGAACATATCCCAACACATGATTTTCAGCCATACCCTCATCTAACACAATCACAATATCATGCCTCTCCATACTCCTATAAAAGGGCTAGATAACAAAAAGGTGCCCAACAAGATAATCTCAAATGGACAGCAAAACCTGTTGTAAAGTAAAGAAAATGAGGAAAAAATTACAGCAAAACCATCATTAACATGTTTAAAATGAAGGATGAAATGGACATAAAACCTGGAGCAAAGTATGGAAGAATTAGAGCTGCTTCAAGCCAACAATCTCCTTTCGAAGCTTACAGCTACTCTAGCAACTAGTACCTGTAAACAAATTCCAACCAAAAACATGTGAGTTGAAGTAGAAACATAGGCCTTCTCAATGCATTATTTGCAGTAGCAGCAAAACCTGTTGTAAAGTAAAGGAAATGAGGAACAAATTACAGCAAAATCATCATTAACTTCCAGGCCCAAATAGTAGAGTAATCTGCAAACTCCAACGCTGAAATACCAGTAGGGATATTCGAGGTAACGGGAGGTGGGAGATAGTCAAACTGGAAGGTACGATGTACTACCTGCCAGGGCAATGGAGGTTGAAGAGGCAAAAGTACAGGGCATAAGATAGGGCAAAAGTCATGTGCAGGATAGGAAACCCATTTTCCCGCTCTTCCCCATTTCCCCCCTCCATTTTTGGGGATAAAATTGGCTCCATTTCACCATGGTTAAGAAAACATATGGTTAAAGTTACATTCGTGGGTGAGTATGGTCAACCGTGTGAAAAGCCCTCACTCATGGGATAGGCCACATGTGTACACATACTTGGGAGGGCAAGTAATTTCTACTTTTGTCGGCAAGCCAACTAACCTAATTACTTTATAACATCTTTTCCAAGCCCAAATCTATCATGGTTTCCTTAGTTATTAGGTTCACCACCGCTGATCCATAGTGTATTAAGGCATTTGTAATGGTGTCCTTCAATGCACATCTTTGCTTTGATAGTTCTAGGGTCATCGTCTCTCATAGATTGTCCCAAGACTTACACATAGCGGTCACATGACTTCCTTCCTATCACAAATTCTGAATGAAGGGTTCTATTAAGAAATTCACTATTCAAATAGCGGTCACACAGTCGCAATATTGAAAAGACACATGTATATTACACTACTATAGACACTAGAATAAAATAGTAAACCTATATTAAAGAGAGAATGATTTAATGATATATTTGTTTTATATTATGAAAGACTATTTATATCATGACTTACAAGGTTGGATCTCAAGTTCCTTGATTTGAACCACCCTTAAAACCCATATTCTTGGATCTACAACATTGGGACTCCATGTAGCCTTCCATTACTCCATTTTTTATTTAATCCTCTGATAGATAGTCTCTTTGTCTTTGGGTGATTGGGCAATTTTGCAAAGTGTGCAAAGCAAAGTGTACTAGAAAGATAGAGTAAATATTTACAAATGCCAAAAGAGAATAAGGACAACTTAGGAGAACCAGCTTGTGGTCAAAATCAAAGAGTGAAAGAGTGAGAGGGTATAGGTGTGGGTGTGGTGGTGTTCATGTGGCCATGTTATGCTTAATTTGCTTGTAGGAATGCATTACTATGGAACATTTCTTACACCTTTTTCCATAGCCTTTTCTCTTATTTTCT
This sequence comes from Cibotium barometz, assembly GCF_041138505.1. Taxonomy (NCBI): domain Eukaryota; kingdom Viridiplantae; phylum Streptophyta; class Polypodiopsida; order Cyatheales; family Cibotiaceae; genus Cibotium; species Cibotium barometz. Next base: position 52,404,061 of record NC_141071.1, on the reverse strand, counting down.
CTAAACATTAGCCCCTTTAATTAGCCACGATTAGTTCTTTGATTACCATAATTAACAATAAGAATCACCATCAATGAAGGAGACCTAGTGTTAGTTTTGGGCTTAGTTCATGAACACCCAGTGAGACTGACTTATCAAATGAGTATTTGTGTGTCATTTCTACATCTACATCTAGGGTAAAGATTAGTACCCCCCCTCTCCCCCCCCCCCCCCCTTAACTTAAATTTAAGATTAGCCAAAACATAAAAGGGCCCCCACCCCTAATGTATAAGCTTATGCATCATCTGCAAAAAACCCCCCTAGTGTACACTCACGTGATATCGTAAGGTTCCCCTTCTGAATCCCCCGGGGTGGTATCTCAAATATGAGATCTATTAGCAGCTTTATATTTATTTTGGAAGTGTTGCTATTGCTAGAGAAATAAGAAGCAATTAATGGTTGCTTTGTTAAGTATAGAGGCTGATTCCAGGGGTGCTGAAATGGCAGCATCATGTGAGGTATCTTGGTTGTAAAAGAGCTACTACATGTATGGAAGAGCCCATGGATAGGGCTATATCATTTTATGTTACAACAGCCCGTGGGATGGGGATGTTGTCATTTATTGTGAGAGACAACATGAGAAGCATATAGTTGTTGGTGGGGGTAACCTAGTGTACCATGCTAGGATAAAGCACATTGAGGTACATTATCTCTTTTGTGATGTGGATTTGGTGTATGTTAGCACAAAGGATCAGGCAACTAACATCTTCATAAAGGCATTGGGTAGTACAGAGAAGTTCCATAGGTTGAGGAGCTTACTTGGATTGTAGGGTATGGAGTTTAACTTGAGGGGGAGTGTTGAGATATTGAGCTTAACTAGTGTGGATATGGGTGACATGCCATGATGATAGCTTTGCACTTATGTCATTATCATGGTTGGTGAGATTATGGACGATATGTCACCAATAGTTTAAAGGCCATGTGATAGCCACTTTGGAATACTTTGGTGTATTAGATTTATGACATATTTATAGCACCAACTCATGTAGTGGGATTCACACTATGGATCAACATTTGCATGTTATAGTAGGAGCATACTTTTCCTTATAGTATGTACTCTTATATTTATGTTATGGCTGTAGGGAAGAAAAGAGAATAGAGGCGAGTTCAACCATCCATCTCTTTTGTGTGCTTGTCTACTCTTGTGCATGTGTATTTCCTTGCAAAACAAGGAGCTCAAGCTCACCCTATCTCCCATTTCCTTCTCATAATTTACTCTTCCAAAACATGGTATTTTTTGGTTTGATAGTTTTTGAGATTGGGAAGAATTAATAATATGAAATGTATCTCTCTTAAGAAGAATGTGGGGGAGAGGGCGTGCTTAATCTCCTTGCAAGCATACACACACATAAGAGTAAACAAACATACACAATAGAGACGGATGCTTGAATTTTTTTCTATTCTCTTCTCTTCTTTTTACGACCATAACATAAATATAAGGCACACACTATAAGTGAAAGTAGTCTCCTACTAAACTATACAAGGTTGGTCCATAGTGTGAACGTGACTACATAAGCTAGCACTATGCCATAACTTTAGTGAACAAAGTGTCTTGTCACACAACCTTTAAACCACTAGCAGCATATCACCCATAGTCTCACCAACCATGCCAATGGCATAAGTGCGGATCTATCATCCTTGTGTGTCACCTATATATGCACTAGTTGAGCTCGATATCTTAACACTTTCCCCCTCAATCTCAACTCCATCTCCTGCACTCCAAATAAGTTCATAAACTTATAGAGCTTCTTTGTTTTGTGAAGATGTCAGTTGTCTGGTCCTTTGTGTAGACATATAGCAAATTCACCTCACCTTCTAGAACCTTTTCCCTTACACAAAGTGATAATGCACCTCAATGTGCATTGTCCTAGCATGATACAGTGGGATAATGCACCTCAATGTGCATTGTCCTAGCATGATACAGTGGGTTACTAGACAATTGTATACTGCTCATGTTGTCACAATAAATGAGCAATAGCCCTATCCATCATGGGATCACCCATATCTGTGTAGCTTTGACAACCAAGCTACCTCACATGCTACTAGAGAAATGCCCCTATTCTTAACTTTTATACTTAATAAAGAAACCCTTGGTTGCTTCTTGTAATGTCTCTAGCTAATACAAACACTCCCAAAAGAAAACATGAAGCCACTCTAGTAGATCTCCTATATGAGACACTACAAGCCCAATTTGCATATGTATATCCATGTACATGTATCTATATTCCAACCTCATAGAGAAGTACATAGTGTAACGTGGAATTCATGTATTTGAGTATCCTCCTAGCCACATCAGAATGTGGCTTCCTTAAGCCTTGCATAAACTAACTCACCAATCTAACAACATAGCTCATATCTTTCAAACCTAGCTTGGTGATAGTCATATAGATCAAACTCTCTGTAATATGCACATGCACATATAGTAGGATCCTTCAAGAGATCACTTGTATCCGTAGTAGCCAATGGCACTTAGATTGGCTTACATCCTATCATTCCATAGTTGGATAGTATGTTAGCATATTGTCCTCTACAAAGCCAAATCCCATCATGTGATCTATACCTAGGAAATATTGTAGCTCACCCAAATCTTTCATTATCCCATCACGTGATCTATACCCATGAAGTATTGCAGCTCATCCAAATATTTCAAACTTTTTCTTAAGGAGCATCTTCACATCATGAATGCCAATAGCATTTTTTCCTATGACAGTGAAGTCATCAACACAGATGACTACTAAAACATCATTGTTCCCTGTGCCACAAGTCATCAACGTAGATGACTACTAGAACAATGCCACTATCAGTATTTTTCACATAAAGTGAAAAATCTATTGTGTGGATATATGAAATCCAATAGTGACAAGATAATATTCTATCTTGTTTGACCATGCACTCTTGGTGCTAGCTTCAAACCATATATGGCTTTATGCAACCTTCAAATAAAATTAGGGGTGTGCATGATCCTTATATCCTGGTGGCTATACCATATAGACATCCTCATGTAAATCACCATGTAAGCCTCATGTAAATCACCATGTAAATTGGCATTCTACATCCACTTGATGTAAACACCATCCCTTAATAGCCATAGCAATGATTGCTAAGGGATGATGTACACACCATCCCTGGGTGTATGCATGGTAAAGTGCTCCAAAGTTGGTGTCCAAGACATCACTTATGGATTTATTTACAAGTTCTCTTTAGAAGTTTTTATTTATTTATTGAGCATGGCTTCTTAATAATAGAAAAATCAATTCAAATAAGAGTCTTTCTTTACATTTAAGGATGGAAAAATCAATCTAAATAGGAGACTTTCTTTACTTTTTTTATATCTGCTTTGTAACTTCCGAAGACCCATGACGTCCTCTCTCTCTCTCTCTCTCTCTCTCTCTCTCTCTCTCTCTCTCTCTCTCTCTCTCTCTCTATCTCTCTCTCTCTCTCTCTCTCTCTCATTTTTTCCCCTTAAGGATTTCCACACCTCCTGTCTCTAGAAAAATGGGCTCATGGTGAAATTTTTAGAAATCAAATCAAAAGTTGGCAGAGATTGCACGTTTGGAATCTACTCATCGGGACCTTTCCAATGATATGCATGATGGGAAATTTTGATTATTTAAGAAGTCCCCAAATACGTGATGATGTGGCATGTAACATGCCATGTGATCACCTATTTGGAGACTTCTTGAATAATCAAAATTACATGCCATGTCATCACCTATTTGGGGACTTCTTTAATAATCAAAATTTTCCATCATGCTATATATATATCATTTAAAAGGTCCTGATTAGTAGATTCCAAATGTGCAATCTTCGCCAACCTTTGATTTGATTTGTAAAAATTTCACCATGAGCCCATTTTTCTCGAGAGAGGAGGTGTGGAAATCCTTAAGGGGGAAAAATGAGAGTCCATGTTTCACCTAATGCTAGTATACTAAAGCAAAGCAAAGAATCTTTGAGGTATAGGAGGATTGTAGTGAGACAAAGAGACAAAGGATTTGCCATGATATTGTAAGGATTTTTTCTCATAAGATAACTAGAATAGACGTTTGCTGCTGCTACTAAAAAAGACATATTCACTAGAATGATTAATCATTCCATAGTGACAATCCTTCAACATAAATTAGATAAAGATAATCTTTAAGCAGCTCTACTAGGCTGTATTTGCAAACACGCTCGATATGGTGAAGCAGCCAATGCCTATACCGATGAATTAATTTTAAAAGATCAAGTTTAATAATGTTAAAAATGAGTGGATGGGTCATCCAAGATAAACATTTCAACAACCTCAAAGGTTTTGAATATTCGTAGAAGAAATTTCTATGTAGCCAAATCTAAGCCACTTCTTTAGGATTATGGAAACCTCCCCTTATCCACATGATGGGGTGGAAGCAATGGACAATGCAGGAGGTTAAGGACTTGGTTTTCTCTTTTTGGGCTACTCAAATACGTGTCTCATCCAACAAAAAAGATATATGCCGCAAAAGGATAAGAAGAAAATATTTGTTCAACACCCAATTCATCTTCTCAATGTGTCCCCCTAGGTTAGTGGATTAACAATATCCTTATCCTTGAAGCATTTGTTTTGTAGTATGGAAGTGTGCTGGCAGTATCTATTGCCTTACAATTCATGTGGTAGTGATAGTTACTCCTAATAAATACTCCCACTAAAACTAGCATTTGGATTGGTAGTCCTACCTACTAGCATTTGGATTGGTAGCTTATCATTACAGTGTTCAAGAGCTTTATGTAGGTATTATGTAGTTACAGCATTTGGATTGGTAGCTTATCATTACAGTGTTCAAGAGCTTTTTGTAGTTAAGTAGGTATTACTACTTTACTGCTAACAACAAGTGCTACTAATAGTAGAAATCGGTTTGCTACTTACTATAGCAATACTTTAGTGTCTTTAAGTTCAAAAGGTAGTGCTAGTTAGTGCTAATAAGTTCTTGTAGAATAAGTATCTTGTCTGTAATTATCATAGTAGTGCCCCTAGTGCCTTACAGATCATTGGGTAGTGCTCCTCATACTATTAACATTTGCTACTATCAGTATCAAATGGACTACTAGTTTTTATAGCAGTACTCTGATGCCTTTCACTTCACATGATGGTGGTAGCTAGTTGTCAAGACCTTAAGATACTTTGAGAAGGAAACTCTAATTTCTCAACACAAAAATTAGAGTATAACATATACTTGCACAAATTGAAAGCATAAACCGTAAATAAACTAAATTAAATGTCACGGGACCCTTTTGTACTTCTTGAAAAAAATAATTTAAAATCTCACAAATTACATTATAATTGAAACACAGACTTGAATTGAATTGAAAAATAAATAACTTAGCATAACACAAGGCAAAAGAATTAAAATAACATCACCATCAAGAGTAAATGATAGAGAATCCCACACACAGAAGACAAGATTGGGTGCAATCTCCCCCCTCAAGTGTGTAGCTCCCTTACGACTTGAGTATTTAGAGAATTTTATTCATAAAAATAGCCCAAGAAGCTAAGAATAGATGTGCGTACAAATTTTTTTCACTTTAGGGATATTTCTTTACATATTATTAACCATATGAAATCTCCTAAGGTTTGTACATATAAAAACCTTTGCCCAAATGTAATTGCTAATGGGTCTTGTTACATAAAATATCTTTGTGCACATTTTCACATTCCATTAAACTGAATCCTGCACAAATTAAATTAAGCATATTTTCTCTACGATTATTAATTCATCAAAAATATGATAAAATATATACCTATAACAGTCCTCCCGTTTGAGGAAGCAACTGTCCTTAGTTGTGTAAGAAAAATGTAGAGAAAACAAGATTATGTTCGTAGGAATTGATGTCATAACTTGCAAGGTAAACTCAGAGGTTCAAACATGGCTCAGAGGAACAAAGGCATGGCTCAGAGGTTCTTATGGACATGGAATACCAACAATAAAAACTCGTGCGATACCAAAATTGGTGATCGTTACATTGATTATTAAATAGAAAATAATGTACACAAAAAGTCATACATGATTCACAAAAGAAAAATGATCATGATCTTCACACCACCGCTCAATCCACCAGCCATACGACACCTCAATCAGTACCCTCGCACATCTCATGTAGTGCGACACCTCAATCGGTACCCTCACACTTCTCGTTGCTATACTCAGACACTGTCCACGTTAGTTAAACAATTAATTGAACACATCAATTAATCCCAACATCGTCTTGAGATATAGACAACCCATAAATATTCAAATAACAGCCACACACATGTTTGCCAGGCGCGTAAGTACCCTGGGAATCACCCCTCCATACAAACCAACTGAAACAAACAGTGGAGGCCTACAAGCATGCCATATACGGACGTCCCTGATATACAATTGCATAAACGCATGAGAGAATGGCTTCATGATTGGTGTGGAAGACTAGATCTACACATAATGCATATGTAATGAACCAGTCAAATGAATGTATGTAAGACAAGTCTGTGTCCCATACCACGTAGGCACGTTACACATACACACATAGGATGGTAAAACATAGAAGACATAAATGTGTCTGGAGTAAGTATATGAAACCAATCTGATGTCCCATACCACCATATTAATTCCATACATCACTTCCTTCTTCAGAATAGAAGTTTAATGTAGAGTGGCCAGTTCCCTCTGAAACTTAAATTCTGACATAAATTTTCTCTATCTAGAAATTTTATTTAAGTTATGAAACTTGAACTAATCTTAATGTTGAATTTATGGTTTATTAATTAGGTTCTTAGGTTAAAAAAATATTTATAAAAAAGTTGTATAAATTGAAGTGAATATATACATAAACATACCTCTATCGTTGTGGTGTCATTGAAATCATTTGTCAAAAGAATTTTGACACTCAAAGGTACGTGAGTTGTTAAACAAAATCCATGAGAAACTTAACATTATAACAGATACTTTGAATATGGATAAGAAATACTAAACTTGAGTTGAAAAGTTACTAGAGAGGGTGTGAGATTATTAACGAAGAGTAGATAAAATTGATTTTTTAATATATCAAAAGTTTAAGCGCAAATATGAATGTGAATGACTAGTAACAATTCTAACAATCTTGATTATTTGTAAACAAGTCTAGACGATGAAAGATTAATTTACATTTAAGTTGAAATAAACTTAAATAATAAACATGAAATTGAATTGTAAGAGAGAGTCGTACCTTTTATATATCGAATTGCAATAATGTTCTACATTGGAAAAATGAGAAAGCAATGGGAATGGATCAAAATATAACTATTCTTCCGAATGTAACTAGGGTTATATTAAATTACGATTTTATAAGAAACTAGAACTTAGAGTAGTATGAATTAAAATTCTATGCATAATTATTTAAGCATGATCATTATTGTAAAGATGGAAATGAGAAACTTACTTGGTAGGTGTTTGAATCACTTCCTTGAAAGATAAAACTTACACAGAAGTATTGGAAAATTTTATTTACTAGGTTATAGAGGATAGTAACTTACTTGAAGTGTCAAACTAGTTTTGGTACGAGATACATTATTAAAAGGACATAAATGTCGCAAAAGGATATGTGATTGTTTAATTTGTAATGAAGATTAAAATTATGGAAAATGGAGAAACAATATGCTATGGACATATAGATAAAGAAATACCAACTTCCTAAAAAGTTTTAATATAACAAAAGAAATAAATATAGGAAATTGGACAAAACTTACATTCTCCTAATGATATGGGTATGGTCATGTATTATCATTTTCTAAGGAGGTAATATGGTTCTAAGGTAATGGAGTCGATTCATAAACTCTTCATTTATTATCCGACGAATCAACTTCTATAGTATATCCACATATGATGTCAATCCGCTCCAGAAGGTGGCAAAAGCATATGTTTGGAGTAAAAACTATGGTGTTTCCAATGGGTATGAAAACAAAACATTGTTCGTTATCATGCATCCAGGTCTTTGACCATTCATCCTATTGCAATATCCCTGATTTTGTTCAGATATATATTCTAAACGGGTGCGTTATGTTATGAGTTGCATGAGCTCTGAAAGCGTATGAGGATCATGAGGTGATGATCGAGTCATAATGCTATTTAAAAAAAATTGACATAAGGACTTGTTGAGTGTAGTTAGTTCAATATTATATAATTAATTTTGGTTTTAGTGAGAGAGTCTTGAGGTTATGCATTAATACAATGAAAAACTAATAACAATTTTAACAATCTAGATTGTAAAAGAAACGAAAGGAAGGAACACAATTACTGAAGTCTGAAATTCAAAGCAAAAATAAATTTAAATACATCTTTAGTCTAGGGCCAAGGACGCCATGAGTCCTGTTCAAACAGTCTAAAAAGATGTTGGAAAAAAGTATTCATGAGGTTTGTGATATAGCTATTATGGGAAATGCTGCCAAATAGTTGCGTACGTGGATAGGAATTTCAAAAACCATGTCGAAAGAGTATAGAATGTATAGCTTGGGTAAGGTGTCAGGAAAGGTATTATGGGTAATAGTCGTGATGTTGAAATCCATGACTTTTGTTGTTGATTCCCAAGCAATTTCTCATTCCCATAGTGTTATAGAAGTCCATCCTTCACATAAGGGTTATGGGGGAGGCTCATGGTCGATGAGTTTCTTGACTAGAAGATAAATATGTGGTCCGAAAGTCTCTCTGAGGGCCAATAAAAGTGGTCCGATGATCGAGGGTTGCCCAACCATTTTATCGATGTTGATTTCAAACCAAGTTGTCAAACTTTAAAAGACAAAGAAACTTGTAAGCAAATGTATTTTATCTAGAATTTTAGGTAAGCGTCTTTTAAATACTTTCATAACATTCAATCAAAAAGAATATTTAAATGAAAAGCATGTTTTTAATCTACCCCTATTTGTATGCTATGCTTTCCTGTTAAACATAGTGAGAAGGCATTGAAAAATAATTAAAATAAAACATATGAACAGTTAGTATAATTAAATTAGGGATGAGGTGAGTTGAAGGATCTTAAGGGTAAGTGTATATCTCTTTGCAAGACACATAAGCTGGATAGTTTGATGTAGGCTTCACTAGACTACTTGTCAAGACTTTTCTTCTCCTTTCTCCCTCTTTGGGTCTATGAATATCTTTGGTGTTACAAAAATTTAAACTTTGTAATGCCCTGGGTTTATATACTTATATTGGTATTAAGATTTTTGGAGCTTAAGCGTTTCCTAGGTTTTATCTAAGTTTTCTCTAAGCTTTTTAGAAGGATGATTAAAGCTATTAAAAGCTTTAATTTTAGTTTTGAAGTAAAACCACTAAAGGTAATAGGCAACTAGCATAGAGTGCTTCTAAAACATTTACCTTTAATTTTAAGAACTGCATCTCTCCATTTTCGTGCATCCACGGTTATCGGCCTACGATTGAGGATATATAAATAAGTCTCTAGTTAGGGGCTTGAACGTAGTGCTTAAAAAAGAAATTTTTGGTCGTGCACCTGATTTCCCGATAGAAGTTACATATATTATATGTATATATATATATATATAAGCTTGATTATTTAGCCTTTAAACAAGGCTTATATAGATTGATTATTAAGCCTTTAAACAAGGCTATAAACTCTTAGAATCGGCCGCTTGTAAAAAAAGTGAGAGAAGAAAAGGGATGTAAATATATATTTATATATATAACTTCAAGCTTGTTTTAAGAAAAACAATGGAGTTTCTCTCTTGAACTTAGCCGCACGGATGTGCTAAAAAGAGAAGTAGAGTGGAGATATATATATATTTATAAAGCTTGTTTTATAAAGGTTAATTATCAAAAACTTAGCCGCGCATTAAGTTGTCTTCTTCTTCTCCTTGGAGTGATTCGCGGAGCGCAGCCTAGTGGGCATCTAATTGAAGAGAAAAGAAAAAGAAAAATTTTCTTGGATGTTCTTGCCAGTCCCGTCTCACCATGGATAGAAGGAAAGGAAGAAAGAAAAAAAAAAGAAGTCTAATTAACTAATTACTCTCTGAGAACAAAAACTATTTTAAACCATAAATTGACTTGAGATGCTCTCAGATCCGTCCATTATAGAAATCAGACACTTCCATTGGCTTAGCAATCTTACTATGGCGCTCTATGCTCCTTCCCTTGCTGCTTCAATCCGTATGGATGGATTATGAAGAGGATTAGTGTTGAGGAAGGTGGTTTTGTGGTTTTCATAAACCCACTAATGGTTTCCACCTTCCTTTACCCTTTGGGCCAAACTTGATGGGGATTTGTTATCCAAACTTGATGGGGATTTGTTATCCAGTGGTGGTTAAAAACAAGCCTTCCTTCAACCATACATAGACATAAATGTATTCTTCTTCAAATTAATTAAAAATTTTACCAAAATCACCTGTATCTTTGTCTCTTTCACCTGTTTGTCGACAAGTCTTTGACCAGGCTTCAAGAAGATTAAATTAAACCAAAGCTCTAATACCATTATCATGGGACCCTTTTGTACTTCTTGAAAAAAATAATTTAAAATCTCACAAATTACATTATAATTGAAACAAAGACTTAAATTGAATTGAAAAATAAATAACTTAGTATAACACAAGGCAAAAGAATTAAAATAACATCACCATCAAGAGTAAAGGATAAAGAATACCACACATAAGATAAGATTGGGTGCCATCTCCCCCTCAAGTGTGTAGCTCCCTTCCACGACTTGAGTATTTAGAGAATTTTATTCATAAAAATAGCCCAAGGAGCTAAGAATAGATGTGTGTACAAATTGGGCTTGCTTTTTCCCACTTTAGGGATATTGCTTTGCATATTATTAACCATATGAAATCTGCTAAGGTTTGTACATATAAAAACCTTTGCCCAAATGTAATTGCTAATGGGTCTTGTTACATAAAATATCTTTGTGCACATTTGCACATTCCATTAAACTGAATCTTGCACAAATTAAATTAAGCATATTTTTTCTATGATTATTAATTCATCAAAAATATGATAAAATATATACCTATAACATTAAATAAACAAGAGAGAGATAGAGTAGAGATCACTATACAAGAGTAGGTTGAATCTCCCCTGGGTAGAGTGCGGCCCTTGTACCACTCTCCCATATTTATATGTATTAGAAAAAGAAATTTCTTTCTAAAAAGATTGTTCCAAAAATAAAGCACAAGTGCTTTCGAATTTATGAGCATGCAAGCTCTACAAAAATATAGCAAGAATTAATATAAAGTCTTGGGCCTACTAAAAGTATAAAATACTCTTTGGTATGTACAAAGGTATGAGGCCTTAGCCATACAAAAATATAGATGCCTAAACCATAAAAGATGTTCATATGTCTTCCAAAAAAAATCATTGTGGTCCAACACATGTTCCACTCATGACACATAATTTTCCACTCATTCTTTGCCTACATCTAAAATAATAATAGTCAGTGTACATAGCTGATTAAACACATTCATTTTAACAATGTCATACTAGAGCGCACAGCTTGATTAAACACATTAATCTTGGTAAATGATATAAATAAAAGGTGCATCCAAAATAAAATACCCCGAAATAAAATAATGGGCATCCCCATAGAGGTTACAACTAACATTCCCTCTTGCCCAGGTTGCAATTGACCTTAATATTGCGTGGATGAGATTTTGGTAAGAATGAAAAAAAAATGGCATCCATTTAGCATCTTCAATAGGATGGTTCTTAAAATTCATAAGATACTTAACATAAGTGTTACCCATGTGTGTAGTGATGGTCTCAATGGTCAATAATAGACTCAGGCACAAGATGTTCTTCTTCATCTACTGATTCAAGAGGTTGTTCTAATTAGGATGAGATGGTAGAGGTCCTTTCAAAAGGCTAATATGAAAAGAGTTATGAATATGCCAAGTAGAAGGTAACTCCAACTTATATGCATTGTCATTGATCTTTGCCATTATCTTAAAAGGTCCATAAAATCTAGGAGCTAACTTAACTATAGGATTAGAATCTATAGATTTTGGTCTTCTTTCCTCAATACAAAGAAGCACATAATCACCTTCATTAAAGAGGATATGTTTGCGTTTACGGTTAGCATACTTAATGTATTTCTCTTGAGATTTTTGAATATTTGATTTTACTACTTCATGAAGTTGGTCAAAATCTCTAACAAAAGAATCTGCAGCCTCTATAAAATGTGAAAGTCTAGTCGTAGGAGTATCTCAAATGGTGCTTTCTTAGTAGCAGTGTGAGGACAATTATTATATGCAAAAATTTATCCCGCTACTGAGGCTGAGATGAGACATAAGATCTAAGCAAATCAAGTATTATGCTATTTGTTACTTCAAGTTGTCTATTAGATTCATGATGAAAAGCAGTAGAGAAATCAAGTTTTGTTCAGAGATTATGAAACAATGTAGTCCAAAAATCACTACAAAACTTTCTATCTCTATGTGAAACAATAATCTTTGGTAAACCATGATGTACAAACACTTATTTAATGAACATATTTGTAGCTTGATATGCAAGCAATGTCTTTTTGCAAGTAATAAATAAGCCTGTTTGCTAAATCTATTGACTGTATCATTTTTGGTAGAAGTAATAAATAAGTAATAAATAAGCATGTTTGCTAAATCTATCGACTATATCATTTTTGGTAGAAGTCAAAGGAAATCTAGTTATAAAATCCATACCTAGTTGTTTCCATGGTTCGTTAGGAATAGGTAAAGGCATAAGCAAACCAAACTTCTTTCCTTTATGAATCTTAATCTTTTGGCAAACAGCACATTTAGAAACAAAGCAACAACTTTACGCATAGTAGACCAAAAGAAATCTCTGCAACTGTTTACAAAATAGATGATGCTCCTCTATGACCCATGAAAGGAGGTTGATGAGATTCTTCAATAATAGTTTGCCTATATGGTTTTAGTAATGCATAATCTCTTTTGGAAGAAAAGAAAACCATCATCAAAATAATAATCAAAATGTGGTAACCAATCGTTTACTGTATGCATCAGAAATAATAATCGAAATGTGGTAACCAATCATTTACTGTATGCATTAGAAAAATCAGAATCAAATTATCATATGTTTCCTTCATGTTATCAAAAGAGATACCTTCAATAGCAAATATATTGTTAATGGTAGGTCTCCTACTCAAAGCATCAGCCCCACAACATTTTCACATCTAGGTGTGTATTGGATAGCAGTAAGCTAAAAACTTTGAATAAAAGATGACCACTTGTTATATCTATATGACATTAAAGGTTATGAAAGAAAATGTTTAATCTTTGTTGATCAGCTTTAATGATAAACTTAGAACCCATAAGATAATGTTTCCAAATCTTTAATGCATGACACACTTTATCATAGGTACTATATTTATGTTTATATGCTTTCAATTTTCTACTTTCAAAAGCAATTGGATGATTATCTTACATAAGCACAACACCAATTCCATGACCACTAGCATTAGTCGCTACTACAAAGAATGGTCTAAGGAAATCTGATAATGTTAATACTGGTGCATGGGTAAGTGTGTACTTAAGTAGGCTAAAAGGTTTTTCATGTATGTCATTCCAAAGAAAAACTTGTCTTTTCGATCAATTCAATCAAATGATGTGCTTTGTAAGTGAAGTTTTTCACAAACCTTCTTTTAATAGGAACATAAACCAAGGAAAGATATGAACTCATGAATATCCTTTGGTATAGGCCATGATCTAATGGTCTCTATCTTTTTGGGATCGACACAAATTCCTTCAGCAGACACGATATGTCCAAGGTATTCAATTTCTTTTTGAAAGAATTCACCTTTGTCTGGGTTGGCATAGAGTTGATTTTCTTTTAAAAGATTGAATATTATTTTTAGATGTTTCTTGTGCTCATCTTTATCTTTGCTAAAAGCTAAGATATCATCAAAGAAAACAATTACAAAATTTTTGTGCTTTAGGAATATACGATTCATCATGTGACTAAATGTCATTGAACGGTTTAGAAGCAAAAACCTCATTAATCATAGCTAGATAAGTCTTTTTCTTTTTCCTCGTGGCTTGCTTAGCATTGAGACAGGTTTGGCATTCTTTACTAAGGTGTCCAATGGCTCGTTCATTCCCCGAATGAACCTGGTCACTCACATCAGCTGTTCTTCATCCAATTGAGGAGAATATTTGAGGAGAAGGACAAAAGCTTGATGGTACTCTTCAATTGTCCGGCTATCCTGCTTTAGTTCCAAGAACTCATTCATTTTAGTTTCAAGGAAGCTCGGAGGACAAGACCCTTGATTATACAAAATCTCTATGAAGTGAGCTTAGCAATTTCACGACCGATTAGGAGGTTGGAGCTCTTGCCATGATGATCACATCCGTAAGGCTTGATGGTTGTGGGATTAAAAATTGAAGAAGGTGGTTTTGAAAAAAAAGAGGGGTGGATTTTGGTTTTGAAGTGGTTTTGAAAAAGTTAATATTGTACTCTAGCCCTTGATCTAAATGGCTCATAAGATTCCCATAAACCTTCCAACCATTGCCCAAAGGTTTTTATATCCTTTCCTTTCCTTTTGTTCTTTGATGATGTCATCTCTTTATCCAAACACTTGTACCCTTGTTGTGTAGCTTTTTGCTAGCTTTTCTTTTTCCCGTGATATTTCTCCTTGATTTATTGAAGCTTTAGTAATTCTTTTTAAAAAAAGAATTTTTCTTTTTTTCCCATGATATTTCTCCTTGATTTATTGAAGCTTTAGTAATTCTTTAAAAAAAAGAATTTTTCTTCAAAAATCCTTCTACTTGAGTGGTCCTGAAAGCCCTGATACAACTGTCACCTTCTTAAGACACTTGGAGAAGGAAACTCTAATTTCTCAACACAAAAATTAGAGTATAACATATACATGCACAAATTGAAAGCATAAACCTTAAATAAACAAGAGAGAGATAAAGTAGTGGTCGCCATCTATACAAGACTGGGTTGAATCTCCCTTGGGTAGAGGGTGGACCTTGTACCACTCTCACATATTTATATGTATTTGCTTTCCAAAAAGATTGTTCCAAAAACAAAGCATAAGTGCTTTTGAGTTTATGAGAGTGCAAGCTCTATAAAAATATAGCAAGCATTAATATAAAGTCTTGGGCCTATCAAAAGTATAAAATACTATTTGGTACGTACAAAGATATGAGGCCTTAGTCTTATAGAAATACAGATGCCTAAATATGAAACCATAAAAGGTATTCACATGTAGTCCAAAATATCTCGTAGTGGTCCAACACATGTTCCACCCGCGATTAACACATAATCCGCCACTCATTCTTCGCCTACATCCAAAATAATAATAGTCAATGCACATAGCTGATTAAACACATTGATCCTGACCATATCACATTAATCCTAGTAAATGATATAAATAAAAGACGTATCCAAAATAAAATACCTTGAAATAAAATAATAGGCATCCCCATAGAAGTTACAACTAACACTAGTGCTAACAAGTGCCACTAAAGCTCGCCTTTGGACTGATGGTTATTATGGTAGTATTCTAGCACCTTATAACTCACTAGTAGGTAGTGCTAGTATAACTCAATAGTAGGTAGTGCTAGTTATTGCTAACAAGTGCTACCAAGTTATCATAGGTAGTTAATGAAAATGATGTTCTAGTTTTTTATATCTTTTTTGGTAGTGCTAGTACTAGTAGCAATTGGACTGCTCGTGCAATATATAAATTGCATTATTTCATAATGTTATATTTACATTTTGTACATGTATGGGTTTGGGTTAAGAACTTTAGAAGTGTTGGTACATTCTAGAGCACAAGAATGAGTCCCCCCTTCCCTTTTTCATTGAGCAAAAATATAAGGGGTCTAATGATGTGCCAAGTTGGCTTTCAAAATGATCACTCAACTTTGACCACTTAGAACCACAATTGAGGCAAAAAAACATAGAGGAGAGGAATGTTACTACTTCTTTGTGGACTTCCATAAACCATTTATTGACGTATCCTATCAACAGGGTTGATTAAAAGGCTAATAAATTTATAATTGGAGAATGAGATTATTTAGGCCAGCTATAGTAGCATTATATGAGAAAGCAATAGGTTAGGTTCACACATAGCAAGTATTCTTAGGTGAGGTAAAAAGCATAGTAATAATGTTAGGAACCACATACCAAATATTAGGAACCACATATAAAATGCAATAGGTAAGCCAATATAGTATCTGATAAGTAAGCCATGTTACCATACCAATATCTCTCCACAACTTGTATCTAATAAGTAAGCCATATCACCACACACATTGGCTCTTAATACATATTTTAACCAAATAGACCATTTTTATCATCACAACAATGAGCCTCTTTGAGCAACTCTATATATGTGAAACAACCTCATCTTGGTGGAGCTTTTATCTCGTGAGAGGGAGGACTCATCCACATTAACCAGCAAGAAAACAAGATAATTGATATGCTCTTTATCTCGTGAGAGGGAGGACTCATCCACATTAACCAGCAAGAAAACAAGATAATTGATATGCTCTTTATGAATTAAATGAGACTTAATCACATCCTCTTCTTAACCATACTAGAACCACGTACATTGATCATGCTAATAGATAATGAGAAATAAGCATGTATTTCCTATCATTTGTCTCATGATAGGAAATCTACACTAACCCAAGTGTTTTATGCTTACATATCAATCTAAATACCTAAGGTTATCCCCAGGTTATCTTAATCCAAGCATTCAATCTCTTAAATTATCCCAAATATCAAAGCTTATCTTAATTGAAGCATTCATGCTTACATTATTCCCAATGTCTCTCAATGTCTCAACTTCCCTTAATCAAGCATTCAAGCTTACGACAATAATCCCAATGTCTATTATTATCTTAATTATATGAATTTTATCTTACATTAATCTTAATGTCTAAGCTTATCTTAATCAAGCATGCTAAGATCTATTCATCACATAAAAAAACTAATAAATAACCTTTCTTTACAAGCATGAAATTCAAGCTTTAGTTAAGCTTATGAATCCCATATGAGAGATCCACTTCTCACCACTAATCATACTTAATCTCAAAGACAAGCTTAAGCTAACATCACATAAGCATTTGCAACACGAATGGTAAGCATTATGTGAAGCTATGATCACAAGGAAGGGGGCCAAAACTTGCCATTTCTTGTAACGTGTATGGTAAGCAACATGTGAAGCCATGACTTCTCATTTTTTTCCACCCTTTCTTGCTAGGCTGCCCATTCTTGGCAATATATATCCCATTTTGAGAATTATCTCAGCATCAACCGTGGTCATTTTCTCTTCAGAATTCTCAAAGTCCTTAAGGCTTCTCGATTGCTTCAATTTGTGTTATCCTGACCACCATGGGTGTGTACGACTTCATCTTAGATGCATTGTAAACCCAAGTAACATTAGCCCTATAAGATCTTGAAATTTCATAGTACCATTTATATAAATATGACTAACTTTATATAGCTTAGACCAATTAATTTTAAGTCAGGCTTCTTGGGTCTTAGTCGTGATTGCTATAGCAAAACTCAATCCCGCTTTCTTGCTCCTTTATGTCTTTTCATGCCACTCTTTATTCTATTTTGAATGATATGTTAGAACTATACACCTTGAACTCAAACTTCAGCTTAGTGAGTTGTCGAGTCTATACCATAGAACCTCCACCTCACCTATTTGGTGAGGTGGTGCAACCCATAAACTAGGTAGAAGAAATTTTAAGGGCATGAAAACTTCTAATCTATACACTAACTTGAAGGGTGTGTGCTTTTTGGTTACATTATAAGCTATCCTATATGCCCATACAGTGTAGTTATCAACTTCATATCCCACTTAGGCTTTTCTTGTACTGTTTTAGTGAGAATAACCTTCAAGGTTTTGTTATATATTTCTTTATTGATGAAATGGGTTCCTTGATAGAACCCCAAATCTAGTTATCATGATTCGTAGAGAAACCATGCCGTACTTCGCTAAGTTATCTTGGAAATGCTTTTGCTTTAGCCCATTTAGTGACATAGTCAATAGAGACACCATAATATACTTGTTCCTCCTCCTCTGATGTGACCTTTTTGAAGCATCCCATGTATTGAGATGTCAAGCTTAGCACGAACTGACACTCATGATATGGTTGGGTGATCGTTCCCCACATTTACACCATTGGCAAGTTTGGTTGTTGACACGATGGATCTTTGCCAGTGATTCTATAGTTAGGTGGACTACACCTACCTAGCCTAATCGAGTTATGCTATACTTATCTTGCCAGCTCACCTACTGTGCGCTTTTGCCGCACAGGTCGTAGTAGCTAGGGACTTATTACCAAACACCGTATGCGAGCCACGAATGGTTGCAAGCATACAACCAGGAAAGCAAGCTCAAACAGAATGCAAGGGTGTGTCACTCACCGCTCTAACCGCCGCCGTGAAGGATTCCCACGGCGCAGCAGTGAAGGAGGAGCCGCTGTCGCCGCTCTACCGCCTCGTCGCCGCCGTGCCGCTACACAGTGGTCGATCGCTCTCTCTCTCTCTCTCTCTCTCTCTCTCTCTCTCGCACACATGTAGGAGAAGGAAACCAAGAGGATAAGGCAAGAGCACTCTTGTATTCAACACATGAGAATGAGGGTTTTAGGGTTACATTTGACTCTTATAGGTGACTTGGCCGTTCACACATGGGCGCCCATACATGGCCGGCCGATCCTAACCCTTATCCTATTGATATTCAAGGTGCGCCTCTCATCGGCGATCACCCAATCCCTTTATCCTTTGCATATGGTGCCGACAAGCCTGGCCCATGACTCAAAATAGTTAAACTAATTACATGACATAAAACATAGTACGTCTCATTGTCCGTCATAGGTTAACATGCCCCCTTCCTAATGTAGATTCCATCCTCAGAAGCTATGGTATGGTAAGCTCGATAGGGTTGTTGTGGTAGACCGTCTGCAAAACAGGGAAGTAGAGTGAAAGTATGCTGGAATTCAAAAGATATAAAGTGTATAAATTTAAGCATGTTAGACCACAATGGATGTTGCTATGAGACTTAGTTTAAGGGGTCACATGAATGAGCTAGTGTAGCAAATTAACAGGAGTTTGATAATTATTGAAAGTAAATCAAGAGTTAGCAAGGTGTCAAAGGTTAATCAAGGTTTATAACTGGCCTAAGTCAAGGAAAATAACCAAGCTTAATAAATAAACAGATGACCACACCATGTCTACTCTAAGAACAAGTTAATACCACGAGTCTAGGGACACAAGAAATATTAGAGTTACAGGAGCCTTTTGCCTTTATTTTTTTTTAATGCACGTGACAATTTTTACACACAATGGCAACCTTCCTAAGGCAAAACTAACATCGATCCTGGTACCATGTTTAACACAAGGCAATATCCAGGAATCTATTACTTCACCTTAGGCAAGGCTACCCCCTACCAACCAAGGCATCGGTCTGGAGTAGAATACTCCTCGTCTACCAAGTATCAATAAGGCGATAGGCCAACATTAAAGCACATTATTGCCATTTATTGTAGGCTTTTTTAAAAATTTATTTCTTTTGATCTTCGCTCTTGAACTATAATTTGTCTTGCATCCTTTCGACAAAGGGGTAAAAGCTATGTCCTAGAGGTCAACACACACATGGCCAGGTGTCAAACATTAAGATGGTTTGACCCTAGACCTAAGACAATCGTATTCCAAGGTTAACTAAAGACTGCATGCATTCTCAAGAATATATCCAATAAGGTTAAACTCATTAATGATTCACACTAGCACGTCAGGCAACTTCAAAAACTAAGTAGTACATTGACAATTTTCATGTGGTCATGCATTATAGTTCATGCAATTAATTGAACAGTAAAAACGAAAGAGAGTGGGTATGGAAGAATTACACATGTATTTTGGAGATCTCCTTAATTCGATGAGAAAAATGCCTGCAATTTGATGAGATATTTATGTATGAGCATTGCGGCTATCTCAGGACTTGAAAGTGAACCCACCTCAAACTTTTCCACCTGTACAACCAACTAACAAGCACTATACCTCGAGAGGCACATCAGTGTGAAAAATTAAAGACTCGTTTAAGGAATCCAAACTAGAAAAAACTTGAAAACACTAACCTACCTACCCGTCACCACACTACTACTGAGGATACGGTAAGAGGATGTTGTAGAGTCCTGGCTCTAGCCCTAAAGCTAAGCCTCTATCCGCATCATCCAAATAAATAAAGTCAACCTCAGTAGTGCCATGAGTTTCATCTATCCATTCATCATTGTCAGATATTTCCTTTTCATTTTCCCATGCACATAAACTCATCAAGAATGTAACCATGCGAGGATAGTCATCTTGTGGAAAAGGAAAGCATTGGACTATCAGGGATATGTCCTCTACGCGGAGTAGGGGTCAGTCATGGTCAATAGGCGAATTAGCCATTCTAATTCCTCAACATTTTCCTCTCTGGCTAGTACATCTATATGATCCCATTCAGTTTCAATTACAGGATAGCACATGTGAAATATCTGAGAAAGATACAGATGATACCTCTCACCAAAGGTAGGAGTGGATGAAGTGTATGATGATCGTGCATCTGCCATATCTGCAAACACAGATATAGCATCAGTAGGTTTATGACATGTCAATCTAGTTCTTGATTGTATATACGGATATTTCTGTTCTTAACGTGCTCTTGCTCTTTTTACTATTTTTTGCTTTGCTTTTCTTTTCTCTTCTGTGTATGAAGCTATATATATACATCCCCTTGAATTTGGCAATTACATGGTCAGGGGAGAAGGTTAGGGAGGAAGCAATAGAATGTCGAGCGTGAGTACATGCTCCCCCTTTTCTTGGGTAGATCATATTTTCTGCAATGATGTTGCAGCCTCTTGGAACCAA
Organism: Cibotium barometz; assembly: GCF_041138505.1. NCBI lineage: Eukaryota > Viridiplantae > Streptophyta > Polypodiopsida > Cyatheales > Cibotiaceae > Cibotium > Cibotium barometz. The sequence goes on along the minus strand of NC_141071.1, from coordinate 52,383,194 downwards.
TTTGTCCAGCGGGTCATAGGTTGTGATGTGGGTAGATGCGGACGATACTATTACAAGGGGAGACGTAGACTCATCGGTCTTTTGTTGGGTGTTGACAAGAGTAGGTGTAGAGCATGTAGAAACTTCTATATCAGCGTGTGCCTGGCATGAGGAGCTAGAAGCTTCATGTGGCTCCCCCCTTCCTGAGCTAGGTGGTAATGATCGATATCGTTTGGGAATCCAAACTAACTCTGGAAGAAGTGGTGCGGAGCACTCTGTTACCTTTCCCTTACCACGGTCTTGAATTGTCATTGGGGTGGCAACATTTGGTTTGCAAGGTTTTACAGGTGATGTAGAGGGATTCATCTTATGTTTAGGGACCCAAATCTGGTCATTCCCCTTGTAGCACCTTTGGGCTACTAATAATTTTTTAGGGATCCATCGTGATGTTACATTGCCCTTTCTCGGGTGGGTAGTTGTTTTCTTCCTACGAGGCTTCTTGTCTGAACGAGATTGAGCAGGGGAAGTAGCTGTTAACGAAGCTTTTGGGACCCATTTGTATGTACTCTTTGGCATAGTAAGCGGAGCTTTAGAGACCACCCTGCATGTTTCCACTCTTGGCATTGAAGCGTTAGAGGAGTGACAAACAATCAAAGATGGTTTTGCCACTGGACTTTGTGATTTTTCGTTATCCAGCATTTTGTCCAGAGTCGATGGCTTAGGAGCAGGATTTTGAGCGGTCATACTGAGTGTTGATTCTTGCGTTGTGACTCGTCTGGTTGCCCAATCGATATTGCACTTGGTGGCCAACATCCATTTGCGCCCTAAGTTTACAATGCCTTCCATGGTACCAGCAAGCATAACCAAAAAGCTTTGAATTACGGTCCCCTTGTCATAGGCAACCGGAGTGTGCAGAATTCCTGAGACAGGGGTTTTCTTCTTGTTGATACCTTGAACTTGGATAGCACTCTTGGATAAAGGCGGTTTTCCAAGTTGACACCACACGCCATATGATAGCAAATTGTGTTAAGCTCCTGTATCCAATAATGCATTATACAGCACCTCCCCGTAAGGACTCTGTAACTCAATTGGGTATCTTAGAGGTGGGTCAGATTCCAGTGAATCCTCCTTTGCCTCCTCAAAAAATACTTGCGTAATTCCCAAGTTGGCTTCTCATTGGCGCCTAGCACGCTGTTGACGTTCTTTGGCTTCAACTCTCGCTTGTATTTTCTTAAGCTCAGCTTGTTCTTTAGCTGCCATCTTTTGATGGATTGCATATAACTCCTCTTGGCTTAGGGGGTCATAGTATCTTTTGAATTTACTCCCATTAAGGAATCCAATGGTTTCAACTCCGTCGAGAGTCTCCACTCTGATGGTACCTTGTGGGGTAATTTCACATACTCTATATGGTCCCTTACCAGCATATTTGAGCTTCTTCTTTTCGTTTCACACTCCATACATCAGGACTTTATCCCCAACCTTGATGTCCTTGTCCTTTAGGTGGCGATCAAACCATTTTTTTCTTCTATCCTTCTCCACAAGGGCATTGTACACAGCCAATTGTCTTTCTTCGTTTAGCTGCTCAAGGATATATAGATGCTCTACTAATGGATGACCATCCCAACCCTCTTGAGTAGCAACACGAAGACTAGGAATGACAAATTCCCACGGCATGACCGCTTCTTGGCCATATACCATTTTGAATGGTGTGCAATTAATAGCCACTTTGTACGCAGTACGATAGGCCCATAAAGCTGTTGTAAGCTTTAGATCCCAATCCGTGCGATGAGCTTCAATTGTCTTTGTCAAAACAGAGATTAAGGTCTTGTTGGTACTCTCGGCTTGGCCATTCGCTTGCGGATAGTAAGGAGTAGATTTATGATGGGATATCATGAAATTTGTTGTGAGCTCCTTAATCACTTCATTTATAAAATGCGTACCATTGTCGCTCATAAGTTCAAAAGGACAACCGAAGCGTGTGATTATATTTTCAAAGAGGAATTTGGCTGTTGTCCTTGCATCTGCCTTACTTGTCGCTTTCACTTCAGCCCATTTGGTCATATAGTCAGTGGCCACAATAATATAGCGAGATTGTGTGTTTCGGGCCGCTGGGCTAATTGGACCTACAAAGTCTAAACCCCACTTTTCAAATGGTTGGTTTACTTTGATTGGATGTAGGGGCATCTGATCTTTCCTCTGGGGTTTCTTGTATCGTTGGCATTCATCGCAACCCTTCACAAAGAGTGATGCATCTTGGAACATAGTGGGCCACTAATAGCCCGATTGTAAGATCTTTCGCGAAGTTAAGTCTCCTGAGAAGTGACCACCGGCTACACCCATATGTGCCTCTTGCAAAATGTATAGATACTCATCCTCTCGGGCACAACGCCTAAGAACGTCATCCTTTCCTCTTTTATAAAGAGTCCCGGCTATCAAGAAATAGGGTTCGCATTCTTTGATCAGCTTTCGAGCTAGATCTTACGAAGCTCCTTGGGTGGAAAGCCATTAACCAAAAAGTTAACAATCTTCTCACTCCATTCAGGCATTGTCTCCACCATGAACAAGGAAGTGTCAGGTAAGTCATCATCAACCCCTGTAGGAGCCTCACCACCATTAGGTATGCGAGACAAATGATCAGCCATAACATGTTTTTTGCCAGGTCTCACAACAACAGTGAAATCAAACTCAAGAAGAATCAATAGCCATCGTGTGATTCTTCCTGTGGAGCATGGTTTGTTTACCAGATACAACAATGCTTGATGATCCACATAGAAAACAAACTTGGTGGCATGGAGGTAATAACGAAATTTCCTTACTGCATATATCATTGCCAACCCTTCTCGCTCCGTAGTGGTGCAGTTTATCTCCGCATCGTTCAACTGGTGGGGCGACTAGCAAAGCTAATGGGGTAGTCTAATTTGTGTTCTCCAGGTTGAGTTAACACACACCCAATAGCAAAGTTTGATGCATCAATATGCACATGGAAGATTAAATCCCAGTTAGGCATTCGCAAGATTGGAGCACTTGCTGCTAAGGCCTTCTTTAATAGCTCATAGGCACGGTCACATTCTTCGGTCCAAATAAACTCGATGAGAAGCTTATACAATGGTCGAGCTATCTCGGCGAAGAATAGAATAAACCTTCGATAATAACCAACGTGGCCCATAAAGCGTTAGACTCCCTTATAGTTGGTGGGTGGGGGTAATTCCAGAATGACCTTGATTTTACTCTCGTCAGTGGAAATCCCATTTTTGGACACTATATGCCCTAAGATAACTCCGTGTTTAACCCAGAATTGGCATTTGAAAGGATTCAAGGAGATGCGATATAATCTACACCTTTCAAATATTTTTCGTAAACACATCAGGTGCTCGTCCCAAGAGGAATGAACACAAAGATCATCTAAGAAAGCTTCACAAAAGTCCCTTAGATATTCCTTAAAGGCCGTGTTTATCAATCATTGGAATGTTGCAGGTGCATTGGTCAAGCCAAAAGCCATGACGCGAAAGGCAAACACTCCAAACTCCGTGATAAATGCTGTTTTAGCTTGGTCCTCGACTGCAATTGTGATCTGATTGTAACCCGAGTACCCATCTAAAAAGCTATATGCCTCCTTGCCTGCCACTCTTTCAAGCACATGTTCAGAATATGGCAAGGGGTAATGATCCCTTCTGGTGGCTGCATTAACCTTTTTGAGATCAACGCACACTCTGAGTTTCCCATTCTTCTTTGGTACGATGACTATCGGAGAAACCCATTCTGAGTGCTCAATAGGGTATATGAATCCACATTTTACAAGCTTTTCAATTTCCTCTTGTACAATCTTTGCGTACTTAGGATTCATTGGGTAGGGACGTTGCTAGACTGGTTTAGCAGTGCTAATCATTGGAATCGTGTGTTGCACCACTGAGGGTGGAACACCCTTCATATCATGATATGTCCAAGCAAATATGTCCTTGAATTCTTTAAGAAGCTTCTTAAGTGCAGCTTCCACTAACTGGGTGAGGTCTTGAGGAGCAATAAAAACTGGTTTAGACTCCTCACTCGGATCTGCTAAGTCTATCTCCTTAACTACCGCGCAGGGCCATCATAGACATCGCTACTCCCATTGGCGTTCGTTGGGCTTTTGTGTAGACCACTTTACGTTCCCCTATGGTGAATGATTTGAAATGCTCGGGTGCGGGGTGTAAGTCTACTGGTTCTTGTTGTGCCAGGCTTTTTTCTTTCAATTCCGCCTCCTTTTGTTGCTGAGCTAACTCTTGGTTTTGCCGCCTTCTTGCAGTACGACTTAGTTTCGGCTTCTCTTCGATTTCTAATTGGGCGACGTCATGAGGTTGCGGAATACACCACATGACACTTTGGAGGTATTGTCCCCAATTATCTGCTAACTTTCGATGAGCGTCAAAAGCTCCTACATAACTAAGCCATTCTACGGTGGATCTCTCCTTGTTTATTGTAGTGCGTACATTAGCTCGATAGCGTTGGCGCTTATGTCTCGTTTTCTTCTTACCAAGTTTTTTATTTTTGTTTCTGTCAGATTCGAACTCACTTGGTCGATTTTCACTTGTGTCCCCCTCACTTTCGGATGAACTGCAGGAGGTCACCGTCCTAGGCCTTGAGCACATTGCTTCCACATTTGGGTGAATATTTGATTCATCCCCCCCATCAGGCTCAGGGTCAGTTTCTTCTTGAGATTCATACTCAGAGTTGCATTGGTCAAAGTCTTCGCTGCTTTCAGTGTCAGTGGAGTTTGCCACTTTCTTGCCATTAGGAGTCAAGTGCATAACACCTATCATGTTTGCCACTTTCTTGCCATCAGGAGTCAAGTGCATAACACCTATCATGTTTGCCACTTTCTTGCCATCATGTTTATTGGCACTAACGGTGGCATATCTTGCCCCTCAGGTGTTACCCAACTTGTGCCTCTATTTTCCCATGTGTCTATGGTTGCCGTTAGGTGTACCCAATCCACGTTATCCAACTCAGTCATACCTGGTAGGACATCCATATAAGGAGAATCTTTCCCATCATTAGTCTCTTTTTTTGCATGTATAGCAATACCTTAATGGAGCGGAGTGAATAGTGGTATCCGATCGATTATCGATGATAACCTTGCTTCCTAAAGGATGCGCACGACCATTCTCAAGATCAACTCGAATGACAGAGTCATGGAATTGTAGGAGGTAGACATGGTTTTTCGACCAGTCATGTACCATTTGTGCTTCCCTTATGAAAGGACATCCTAAGATCATTTGATATGACATAGGATGCTTGGAGAAATCCATTACAATGAAGGTATGTCTTACCTTGTACCCCAGAACCTTGATCTTAAGGTCTTTTAACATTCCAATAGGTTTAGCAATAGTTCCGTTTGCCACCATCTTAACCACTATGTTTGTGACTTCGAGGTGAGGTCTCCCCATAGATTCCCAACAGTTTTTAGTCACAATGCTGACTCCAGCACCACCATCAAGGATTCCCTTTAGAGTTAATCCCTTGGTAGTAATGGGGAGGGTGGCATTAGATTCGTCACCTTCAAAGTACTGCCCCAACTTGTTCATAGGTATTTCAACGACCGAGTCTTCATCTAGGTTGGGTTGTAAATCCCAATGTTCCCCTTCATCTTGAAGCGTGTCGGGTCTATCCATATTTGCAAATTGTGGTAGCCCCACCTTTAGTTCTCCATTGAGAAATGCCCGAAGAGCTAAGAATAGCTCAGGATCTCCGTATAACTTGGAGATGATCGTGGTTCTGATTTCTGAGGACATGAAATCCATTAACTTGGACACATTCAACAGTACTTTTCGAGATATCGCCCCTTGACTAGGGACTGGTGAAGATGGAATCACTTCCTTCTTCGATGGGATCAAGCATTCCCTCACTAAACATTCTTTCAAGCAAAAAGGGTGTTTGCCCACTTCCTGATGTCCTATCCTCACTTTCTTCCCGAATGATACTAGGTATCGCTAACGGTTTATAGTTCCTGTGAGGCTGAACTTGCGTAGGAAACACTGTGTCTGGAGTTTTGATTTTTCTCGGGTTTGGCTCCAGTTCTCTTTGTGTTTCTTCCACCAAACCCCTTAAGTGTTGCACTTGTTCAATCTCCTCAACTGGGTTTGGGTAAGTTCCAATCTTTTTCTTGAGGGTTTTTGGTCCACGTGGCTTGTCTTGGGGAGTCTCAGTCAGTTTGGGTGGTCGAGAGGGCATTAACTGACTTGGTTGTGGTCGAGAGGGCATTAACTGACTTGGTTGTGGGGCCGAGGAAGTTTCCTCCTGTTTCCCCTTATTTATGTACTCGCTTGATTCTCCTTCATTGAGCTCCCGAGTGGGATCCTCCCTTAAGGTAGTGGCTTTGGTCCCCATGGTTTCTATTGAATCGGAATCATCTTCGGGATCATTCATATACACGGGGTCGTCTCCTATCCCTATGTTAGTCTTTGAACTAGGCTTGGAGCTCGTGGCATTAAGCGATCTCTTCCGCTGCGTTTTCTTTTGCTTTGCTCGAGCAATTGATGCAGTATCCCTCTCCTCGAGAATGTAGTTTTGATTTTGAAGCATTGACCGTGTAACTACATTCGCGGGTACAACGGGTCTGGTTCCTCGTGCCTGGTTGGTGACCTCAACCGAATTCAATGGCGTAATCTTGGGTGCATTAGGATTACGTGGACATTGAGCAATCAAATGATCTATGCCGCAACGATTACATGTAAGTACCGGCATTCTCGATGTGCTTCCTTGATTTGGTTGCATCTGAGTAGCGATCTTCTGTAGCCTATTAGGGCACTCCACTACACGATGCGGTCCACCACACTCGTAGCATTGAAAAGGTGGTCTCCTCGCCAAGGTATTAAGGTTTTGCCCTCTTGTGGCGAGAGCAGCTGCTTGATATACAGGCTTGACTTGCCCGAAATGATCCTCCATGTAGTACTGGGGAATCATTTCAAACGTATCAATCCCATATGAAACAATGGGGTCTATCTCCTCTTCATAATCCCCACACGCACTATATGACTCCATCTGGTTTACAGGGGTAATGTGGAGGTTGTGGTCCTAGCACTGGTAGTGGTAATGGCACAGACTGGACTACATTCGGATTCCTTGGAACTAAAAGCTGTGACGGTTGCTCACAGGTTGTGCAGGCATTAGCGCGGGTACTTGAGGTGTGTTTGACCAGGCTAGTGGTGCCTGATTTGCCAACATTCGCTTAAGTACTAGGCAATCTTTAGATTGATGGCCATACTTACCACATGCATTGCAATTCCCATTGAATTTGACTCTAAATGTGGGACATTCACTCGTGCTATGTGGTCCTAAGCAAACCGAACACCATTGTTGCTCTCTTCTTGGGTACATATGGCTATTTTGAGGAGCTCAATTACCCCTAAAGTATTCTTGGAGAGCCTTAGTAAGGTCGGTCACAGACATTTCAGATATCTTGGGCTCCTGGTAATATAGCTGGTGGAGGCACTTCTGGGATAGCCTGGCTGATAGGAGTTGGCGTTGGTCTGGGTATGTTGGGCAAATGACGTAGGATATGATATGTGACTAGGCCTAGCTCCTCTTGGATAAGGGTTGTGATAAGGCGGTCGTGGAGCATACGCCATTGGCATACTAAGAGGCATAGGAGCTACATGAGCATGAGTAGCGATAGGCACATAGGCACTAGCACGCATTGTTGTATGTACTGTTCCACTAGGTAGCGGCGTCGTACTAACTACAGTGGTAATAGATGCGCTTTCCGTTATACTCATCTCATTAGGGTAGGCATTGTGGATTCCTTAATGGAAAGTTGAGCCAAGGTTGGAAAGCTAAAGTTACTGCTCGTGGGCTCAACCTACATTGAGACTCCAGGCAAAACAACATACGAAGGGTCTATGGGACTCACCGAGGGAGTCTCCAAATGTGATAGGGTTGGTTGTTTGGCTGCCTGTATCTAAAAACCTCATAGGGCCAGTGGAAACTAGGTTCACTCCCCTATTTTGCCTCTCAATTTGGATAATTATATGAATAACCTCACATATCATTTGTTATTGCTCCTCTAGATTAGTGGCGCTAGATGTAGATCGTATGACTTCTAACCAACTTACATGGTATGTGTAGCCCGTGTATAGGTCAGTTAGAGTCTCTGTGTGTAGATCATATTCCCAATTTTCATTGAGAAATATCCCATCCAGACTTGGTGTGCCAAACGGTTCTCTTCAAGTGGATGCAATGTCACTTCTTATGGATTGGCTTCTAGGGACCTCTACTTTAGGAGGCGCGTCAGAAGGTGGTAGCTCAGTAGGGCCCTCATTAAACGAAGTGGGTAGAATATCCACATGGACACTCTTTGGGAGGGTAGGGTCTACATGAGATGTGAATGGCGAATCCACTACCCCTCCTTCTTCATTTACTTCGCTTGTCGCATGTTCAGAGCGTGTAGCTCTACTAAAGGTCTCTATTAGAGACTAAACATGCTAGATCCGGGTTATGAGGCTCAAACTGGCATGTTTTGGCTTGTCTCCTCAGGGTTCTTGGTAGGGTGCCCTTCCATGGCTTCTGAGTCAGAGGACGAATCACTATCCGCTATTCGTGGATCTTGGGTTGCACTTCCCTGGGTTCCAACTGTGAAGGCCAAGATGCCAACGTGGAGGGATGGTGTGAGCCTGCGTAAATTGAAACGCTTTCTAGTGGCTCAGGCTCTAGCACCCGACCAGAGCGTAGATGCATATGACGTGGTTACCCTATGGTTACTACCCTTGAAGCCCACACAAGTGGTTTCTTAGGTGTTTCGCACCCCGTTTTTACTTGTATTTATATTGTGTTTAACCCGTTTTTTTATCTCCTTACTTATGGTCGAACCTGAACTAGGGCGTGTGGTAGCTCGAAATGAGCGTATCGTTTAAAGGGTCCTAGCGTGCTTTACAGCACCGTGTTCGCCCCTATACAGCGCTCCTGTGGTCCTCAAAACAGTCTGTTTCCTTGTGGAGGAAGGGGCGAAAGCCTATTTGCTTGTGGAGGAAAGGGTGAGGGCTTTATCCCACATGCTCACTTTACTCCTTGGGGAGTGGGCTACATATAGGGCTCAACTTCCCATAAGCTCTCACTTGAAAGAAAGCTATGGAGGCTCACTCTCCTATATATATATATATCAAAAGACCGAAGCCGGGGTTAATTGGGGGTTTTTCTTTTCAAAAAATTTTTCTCCAAATAAAAAATCTTTTCTTTCCACACGTTTGGTTTTTTTTCTTTTTAAAAAAATTATTTTTTTTCTCTTTTTTTGAAATTTTTTTTAAATTAATTTTTTCTCTTTTTTTTTGGGATAAGTTTTCTAGGGTTTCTTTCTAGGGTTTAGTCTTGGCCAGTTTGTGCGCAGAAAACCAGCTAACAGAACGTGCGCCCACACGCGGAGCGGAAAAATAACAAAAGAAACAGAAATGCAGAAGACAAATTGCAGAAATAGATTACAAAACACAGAAACACCTCAACAACAAACACACAGATGCCTTTCCTACAGTGTAAATTTCACTTCACGCAGCAGCCCGAGCTGCAAACTGGAGCTTGGTGCAGGGCAACTCCCCGACAGCGGCGCCAAAAATGTGTGCTTTTGTCGCACAGGTCGTAGCTGGGGACTTGCCGAACACCGTATGCGAGCCACGAATGGCTGCAAGCATACAACCAGGAAAGCAAGCTCAAATAGAATGCAAGGGTGTGTCACTCACCGCTCTAACCGCCATCATGAAGGATTCCCGCGTCTTGCAGCAGTGAAGGAGGAGCCGCTGTCACCGCTCTACCGCCTCGCTGCCGTTGTGTGAAGTTTTGTGGAAACCTCAACCTCAACTTGTACATGTGTACATGAGTGTTGTTCGTGTTGTGGTGAAGTCATGGGAGCACCCATTGACTCAGTGTGGGCGTCAAGGGTGAGGCAGTCAAGCTTTTGGTTTTGATGGAAGTGTATGTGCAGGAAAAAGTGATGAGATCTTGGAAGCAAGCTTGTTGGGTGCGAGGTCAGATGATGGAGATGATGTCAGCTGCTCGAATGTTTGATTTGTGCGGGCACGTCAAAATACAAGCGGGCACTTGAGGTTGCAATTGAAGATATGTGGAGCATGGGAGAAAAAGGTAATGAAGGGGCCAAAGATGTCTTGGACATGGTATGAAAAGAGAACATAGTGGCCATTTTTCAAAATTAAATAAAATAGAAAAATGAACGTGGCCTTATTCTGGAAAAGGTGGCGTGGAGGTTGGAGCTGCCGCCAGTGAGGTGCTTCTGGAAGCTGGCCAGCGCAGCAATGAGGACGTGGAGTAGGGGCTTCAGAAAGAAAAGGAGCATGAGGACGGAAGGAGCCCAGTGTGTGTTTTTGTGGGCTAGCTGCAGCCGCAGGCACAGCTTGGGTTTGAAGGGAGATTCTCTGGGGCTTCTGGTGATACGCAGGTGAGGAGCGCAGTGTGGCGCTGCAGCAGATAGGTGTAATTGCAGGACCAGAGCCCAAGAAGTGTCGCGAGTGATTCTGCTGGAGACCGCCGTGGGCACCGAGGAGAGAAGGAGCCGTTGGAGTGGGCTGGTTGGCGACTGGCGCAACTGCTAGTTGTGGACGCCTTCGTGACGAGCTGGAGTGAGCAACGCTGCGAAGGTGTGGAGCGCAGCTGCTGACGTGTGGAAGTCCTTGATGACTGAGTGGCGACAGTAAGTTCGTGTGGCTGATAGCGCATGTGTGGAGGGCGTAGCTGTGGCTGGCCACTGGGAGACGTGAGCGGCTCTGCAAAAACAGAGAGAGGAGGGTTGGTGCTGACTTGTGGAAGGACCCGCCTTGAAGAAGTTATTGCAGGCGTGCAGAGGGGTTGGCAACGAAGGAGAGAAAGTGGGGGCAAGTTGAGCTTGCTACGATGCTGCGGGTGGCGGCTGGTAGTCAAGGGGAGAGTTGGGAGGTTTTTTTTAGAAACTTTGGGTCTTGCACAATGTTGCTTGGGTTGGTGCAGCGCAGAGAAGTGGTGTGAAGAGCAGCAGAGCCCTGGAGCAGACAGGCCGTTGTGTGGTGGCTGGAGCAGCTGCAGGTTCATGCAGAGGAGACCGAGAGGCTGATTGATGTCAGAGTGTTTGAGTTATAGTATTGTGGATGCCGTCTCTGAGAAGCAGGGAGGTTCAGAAGTGTGGCTGGGTTTTGCTTTGAGGACTGGCAGTGTGCTGGTGGTGTAGCAGAGAGACCCTCAGCCGAGGTGCAGTGCAGAGAACGAAAAGGTCGGCTACAGAGAACCAAGAGGGACCGGATTGGGAGCGACCAGGGGCTGGAGAGGGCCAATTGCGAGCAGGTGCTTGGTGAAGCTGGTGTTTGGGATATTTTGGGATATCCATCTCTGTAAAGGTCAAGGTCTGTTCTGAAATATAAGTCCTGTTCATGCTCTTTGGTCTGGTGTTCTGGTGTGTTTGCATGTGTGTGTGGAAGTGTGGTACTCTATAAAGGCGTAGACAGCTCTACCGCTTCCGTGCCACTTTTTGGTGCCTCCACAGAGGAACAGATTTCCTCTGGTTTGTGAAAGAAGATAGGGGCTGTGTGAAGAAAGATTTGGAAATGGCTCAAGATTTTCCGGAGTATTGGGGATTGCCACAAGAGAATGCAACCAGGTTTCTGGAGAAGATGGAGTTTACAGCTTTGATGAAGGACAGGGCAACCCCAGAGATCCTTTCTCGGATTTTGACTTATTGCTTACAAGGTGATGCAAAAGTATGGCTGCAGATGTTTGTGACTACGCACAGGAATATTCATCGACAGGATCCTGAGTACCGTGTAGTCAGAGCTGCATTTTTGACACAGTTTGTCCATGTGAAGAGTCCGAATGAAGTGTGGAAAGAGTTGTGTAACATTCAGCAGAAGGACGGTCAGGATGTGGATCAGTATCTGATAGAGTTTGGTAGACTGTGGAGTCTATGGTGTGAGGCTTTGATTCCTAAAGTACCCCCGCAGATGATAAAGAGGGAGCGGTTTGTGGCTGGTCTGGAGCCAACGATCCGTCTGAAGGTGGAGCTGAAGAACCTGGATAGCTTTGAGGAGGCTGTCAAAGTAGCTCGAGAGAAGGAGTGGAAGGTGAAGCGTCTGAGGCAGATGGGAATGCAGGAAGAGCCAAAGAGGTTTGTGAAGATGCCAGAGATTGAGAGTATGCATCCTGGAAGAAAAGCTGCTGTTGTTCCTAGACAGGAGGATTCTTTGAAGAGGGAGGTTCATGAAGCAGTGGACCTTATGAAGTCTTTAAGCTTCAATTGGATAGAGACTGCAGGAAGAGGAAGAGGCATAGGTGTTATGGGAAGGAAGACTGATGCATCATCTGGTTTTGGAGGAAATTCAACAAATATTGGAAGAGGGAAAGGGTATCTGTGTGATGTGCAATGCCGGAATTGTGGTGAGTGGGGTCATATCAGTCCACAATGTGAGAGACCAGCCAAAGCTAATGGTGGCATATATCAATTGTCTTTGGGAATGAGTGATAAGGTGATTGGCCCTAATATGCAGGTGAAGGATGCAATTCAGCCCAATGTTTGTGAGGTCCATAAAGTCACATTTGCAGAACAAGGTATGGAACAGATTAATCTGTTGGGAATGGAGAAGGGTGAGGTTTCTGGAATCAACCCTGAAGAGCTTTCAGAAGGTGAGGAGGAGAAGGATGGGAGTGTTGAGATGCTGTGCATTGTGAAAGTGATGCTAGTGCTGTGGAGCCTGATGAGTTTGAGTATGGATATGACTTGGATGATCTCTTTGATTCAGGAAAGAGTAATGACTTGCAGGTGCCAGTACTTCAGCCAGTCAAGGTGGAGAGTGATGATAAAAGTGTTACTAGTGAAGATACTGTGGATGAAGTCCGTGTGGATGATCTGGGTGATGAATTGGATATTGCAGCCTGTGGTGAGAGTGTGGATGGTGAGTTGGATAGTGTACTTGATAGTGCACTAGATGATCTGTTGGAGTTGGCTTCCTTGGAGAAGATTACTTGCATGCCAGTTGTGCAGCAGGAAGAGAGCGATGGTGTGACTGATGATGAGCTGATTGCTCCTTTGGATGATGACGTGATGGATTCTGGATGTGCGGATGCTGATCATAAAGTGTGTATTCCTTGTCATGCCCAAGAGAATGAGTCGGTTGTGAGAGGTGAGGATGCATGTGAGACTATTGTTGTTGGTCAGGGGGACCAAGATGCTTTGCCTGGGAGTTTGGGGAGCTTGGACTTGGTAGAGATGCCTGTGCAAGATGTGGAGAATCTTGCAGGATCGCTTATGGTCTTGAAGCTGGAGAAACTGCAGGAAAGCAACAATGATGAGTCTGCAGTGCATGAAGTTGCTGTGTGTGATGTTGATGGGCTGAAGGGAAGTGAGTGTATGATGGACACACCACATGTGGATGCTCAGCATATGGATGAGCAGTTTGGTTATAGTTCGAGTCTGGCAGTTAGTCCAGAGGAAGGGTTGGAAGCCAATGATGTGGGTGGCAAATCAGGTGACCATAAGATGGGAGTTGATGATAAAATGTGTGTTATATCAGTATATGACTATGGGTGGGAGTCAGATGTGTCCGAGAGCAGTGAAGGTGAGGAATGGTGGTCTCCATCACAAAGCCATGTGAGCTGGTATGGAGGAAGAAGTGCAACAGTGGATGGTGATGAGGCCATATACAAAGAGCCAAGGGGGTTGTTGAAAGTGGAAGATCATGACAGGGTGTGTCAATGGTTGTTTGATGGAGAAAGATGCTTGAAGGATTGGAAGGTAGATGCACCGAGGTTTTTGTTTGATCCAGGGGGATAAATGGTTTCTATTTGTGCAGTTGCTGGACATAAATGTCTCAGCAGAAAAAAGGGGGTTGCTAAATATGTGTGAAGTTTTGTGGAAACCTCAACCTCAACTTGTACATGTGTACATGAGTGTTGTTCATGTTGTGGTGAAGTCATGGGAGCACCCATTGACTCAGTGTGGGCGTCAAGGGTGAGGCAGTCAAGCTTTTGGTTTTGATGGAAGTGTATGTGCAGGAAAAAGTGATGAGATCTTGGAAGCAAGCTTGTCGGGTGCGAGGTCAGATGATGGAGATGATGTCAGCTGCTCGGATGTTTGATTTGTGCGGGCACGTCAAAATACAAGCGGGCACTTGAGGTTGCAATTGAAGATATGTGGAGCATGGGAGAAAAAGGTAATGAAGGGGCCAAAGATGTCTTGGACATGGTATGAAAAGAGAACATAGTGGCCATTTTTCAAAATTAAATAAAATAGAAAAATGAACGTGGCCTTATTCTGGAAAAGGTGGTGTGGAGGTTGGAGCTGCCGCCAGCGAGGTGCTTCTGGAAGCTGGCCAGCGCAGCAATGAGGACGCGGAGTAGGGGCTTCAGAAAGAAAAGGAGCATGAGGACGGAAGGAGCCCGGTGTGTGTTTTTGTGGGCTAGCTGCAGCCGCAGGCACAGCTTGGGTTTGAAGGGAGATTCTCTGGGGCTTCTGGTGATGTGCAGGTGAGGAGCGCAGTGTGGCGCTGCAGCAGATAGGTGTAACTGCAGGACCAGAGCCCAAGAAGTGTCGCGAGTGATTCTGCTGGAGACCGTCGTGGGCACCGAGGAGAGAAGGAGCCGTTGGAGTGGGCTGGTTGGCGACGACTGGCGCAACTGCTAGTTGTGGACGCCTTCGTGACGAGCTGGAGTGAGCAACGCTGCGAAGGTGTGGAGCGCAGCTGCAGACGTGTGGAAGTCCTTGATGACTGAGTGGCGACAGTAAGTTCGTGGCTGACAGCACATGTGTGGAGGGCGTAGCTGTGGCTGGCCACTAGGAGACGTGAGCGGCTCTGCAACAGAGAGAGGAGGGTTGGTGCTGACTTGTGGAAGGACCCGCCTTGAAGAAGTTGCTGCAGGCGTGCAGAGGGGTTGGCAACGAAGGAGAGAAAGTGGGGGCAAGTTGAGCTTGCTACGATGCAGCTGGTGGCGGCTAGTAGTCAAGGGGAGAGTTGGGAGGTTTTTTTTAGAAACTTTGGGTCTTGCACAATGTTGCTTGGGTTGGTGCAGCGCAGAGAAGTGGTGTGAAGAGCAGCGGAGCCCTGGAGCAGACAGGCCGTTGTGTGGTGGCTGGATGCAGGTTCATGCAGAGGAGACCGAGAGGCTGATCGACGTCAGAGTGTTTGAGTTATAGTATTGTGGATGCCATCTCTGAGAAGCAGGGAGGTTCAGAAGTGTGGCTGGGTTTTGCTTTAAGGACTGGCAGTGTGCTGGTGGTGTAGCAGAGAGACCCTCAGCCGAGGTGCAGTGCAGAGAACGAAAAGGTCGGCTGCTGCAGAGAACCAAGAGGGACCGGATTGGGAGCGACCAGGGACTGGAGAGGGCCGATTGCGAGCAGGTGCTTGGTGAAGCTGGTGTTTGGGATATTTTGGGATATCCATCTCTCTAAAGGTCAAGGTCTGTTCTGAAATATAAGTCCTGTTCATGATCTTTGGTCTGGTGTTCTGGTGTGTTTGCATGTGTGTGTGGAAGTGTGGTACTCTATAAAGGCGTAGACAGCTCTACCGCTTCCGTGCCATCACCGTCGTGCCGCTACACAGTGCTCGATCGCTCTCTCACTCTCTCTCTCTCTCTCTCTCTCTCTCTCTCTCTCTCTCTCTCTCTCTCTCTCTCTCTCTCTCTCTCTCTCTCGCACACACGCAGGAAAAGGAAACCAAGAGGATAAGGCAAGAGAATGAGGGTTTTAGGGTTACATTTGACTCTTATAGGTGACTTGGCCGTTCACACATGGGCGCCTATACATGGCCAGCCGATCCTAACCCTTATCCTATTGATATTCAAGGTGCGCCTCTCATCGGCTCACCCAATCCCTTTATCCTTTGCATATGGTGCCGACAAGCCCGGCCCATGACTCAGAATAGTTAAACTAATTACATGACGTAAAACATAGTACATCTCATTGTCCGCATAGGTTAACACCTACTTAGTGTGTTCAAATTAGGGACCACTTGTACATATTACTCCAGTACTTATCTTTTATAGACCTATTTTGAAAGCAAAAGGGAGAAGAGGATTTCAGCCTTTTATATTTATATGTGTCTTATCCGCTATTGTGTGAGTGTGTGTGTGCTTGCAAGAGCTCAAGCTCTCTCCTCCACTAATATTTATGTGTGTCTTATCCATTCTTGTGTGAGTGTGTGTGCTTTTCAAGAACTTAAGCTCTCTCTTCTCCCCCAATCTTTTCATGGTATCAGAGCCTGGTTCAAACTAAGGAGATTAGTGTACATAGGTAGCTTAGGAATGTAAGATAGAACCCTAATCAACTAAAAAACACAAAGAAAGAACAAATAATCTTTTAATTTTTATTAATTATCACTAATCTATCGATTAGTGCGATTAGCGAACGTAAAGAGAGCTAAAAATAAAAAAATGGAGCCTAATTGCTTGTAATTGGAGTGACATTAGTGTTATAAACACTTACCTTGGCCTAATTCCATGCCTAGACCACTCCCCCATCAGCTCACAACAATTAGTGAGAATTAGCACTAATTAGGTCTCATTTGCCTATTTTTTTTTCTTTTGAGTGGATTTATTAGAGACCTAATTAGAGAGATTAATTAGGGGTGATGACATCATTGGGTTAGCCTAAACATTTTTAATCCAACTATCAAATTCCCATCTCTAAACTCCTTACCATTAGGGAGTAATTAGAGAGCAAAAAAGAGGGTTAAAAGGTATTAACAATGAAATTAAGAAGGATTAATCTTTATTTAAGTTAGAGTGCCTCTAGATTAGTTAAAAACCACTAATCTAGAGCTAACCTCTAGCTTTAGCATTTTCCCACTATCCAAAAAAAACTTTTAAAAAAACTAAACACGATCGTACCATCCTAAAGACACAGGTGTACCATCCTAAAGACAGCATATGCTCATAAGCTTATTAATAAAAAAAGTTGACACGACCATTCTAAACTTGGACAGGACCATATCTTCCTAAAGACACGAGCATACGCTCATAAGCATACAAGTGTACCATCCTCAAAAAAAACTTTTTTTGAAAAACACAGCTGTTCCAAACTTGGACACGGTCATATCATCCTAAAGCCACGACCGTACCTTCCTAAGCGTACGGGCGTATAGTCCCAAAAAGAAAAAACTTGACAAGGCCATTTCAAACTTGGACACAACCGTACCTTTCTAAAGACATGGGCGTATGCTCATAAGTATATGGGTGTACTGTCCCCAAAAAAAAATTTTTGAAAAAATAAAACTTGACACAACCGTTTCCAAACTTGGACACGGCTGTAGCTTCCTAAAGACATGGGCGTACGGGTGTACCGTCCAAAAAAAATGGGAAAAATTTTAAAAAAAAACTTGGCACGGCCATTCCAAACTTGGACACAATCGTACCATCTTAAAGCCATAGCCGTACCTTCCTAAGTGTACAGGTGTATCATCCCAAAAAGAAAATCAAAATTTTTAAAATTTCCAAATCTTTAGAGATGCTTATGGTCTATCTCCTTGACCCACTCAGGTGGTTTTTACACACACAAAACACCTAAAAAGACCCTTTTTCACCTTAAAAGTGCATTCACGCGCGAGACAAAAGAAAGTCAAAACTCTTATTTCAGGTCCATGCGTGCACTGTTTGAAGCTTTTCTAAGCTTCACCACACATGATGGACACCTTTCGGTCATGGTTGCATGTCTCAAGTGCCTCCATTCCATTGAACAAAACCCCGGCCACCATTGCACATTCACATATGGCCGCCATGCCACACACACATTTGGTCGTGGAGGGCAAAATGATTTATGTAGAGTCCTCATCTAGTGGTGCACCTCCATATATACACCCCAACATGGCTAGACGCCCTAAGCACATACACGTATCTCCTTTTATAACCACGGGTCTAAACCCACCCATGTACCACCTCCCCTTGTTCCCCAAATTGACATTGCAAGCTTAGCACAAGCTCTAGGAAGGGGAGTGGCACCACAAATGCACCCACATACATCACAAAAACAACCTATGTGGGCAAAAAATTTCAAACTTATGCCGAAATTCCATGGATTTGGAGACCTTGTATCCCACTTAGAGGTCTTTAACCAAATCTGTCAGGCATTTGAAATTTTTGATGATGTAACTAAAGTCCATTTCTTTGGACTCAGCCTTGAAGGTAAGGTGGTGCAATGGTTCCAATCCTTGGACCCTCGGCACAAAGGCACTTTCAAAGCAGTGAGAGATGTTGAAATTTGAGCATAATGGTGAGCTATGGTGGATCAAACACTAGAATCAACATCATTAACAAAGTGATTAGCAAATGATTAAGATATAATTAGTGAATAATTAGCAAATAGATTAATGTAGGCATGGATACTCAAAAACCAGCAAATTCTCATTAGGGCTATGCCTCAATTTATAGAGTTTACATCAAGCATCAAATCCCATTGATTTCTCCATGATTCACTCCCAGAATATCTTCACCTTTTGCCTGATTCTCTCCACCTCTTCTCTTTTCCCTGAATATCTCCCAGAATATCTCCACACTCCTAAATTCTCTCATGCTACCCTTTATTCTCTCCCAGTAGATTCTTCTCACCTTTTCACAGGTTCTTTCACAATTACATCTCCTCTTTTACAGCCTCTATCCAAGAGCTTGTTCCCACACACACCCTATTCACTTGTATTTTCAACACCTCCCCTCAAGTGAATACTCCTAGTACACCTAGACCCTATACCAAGTTTGCCTCCCCTTACTTGATAGTCCGCGACCAGTGTCTACTCCTCCCCTCAAGTTATCTCAGCACACCTGGACCCTGTATCAAGTTTCTTTCTTACTTGACAGTCCGCGACCAGTGCCTCAAGTCTCTAAACTCCATAGTCCTTGACACTCTCTCTCTCTATGTGTCCAAGGCTACTATAAGTGCCCGCGACCTTGACTAAAGTGCTCACACATATATCTACCACGTGGCCTACATCATCGGTGGCTCAGAGGTGATTTTACTTTGTTGGGGCAGGTTACATTGGGTTGTGGGGTCTCTCTCTCTCTCTCTCTCAGAGATTTTCACATGGCTCCTCACTCTTTGGAGCCTCACATCTTCTCTTTTCTTCAGTCTTCTTGTCGTGGGTGGCAGCTTCTCTCCACGCGTCTGTCTCTTCTTTCAGTCTTCTTGGGGCAGCTTCTCTTCTCATGTCCATGTCTTCCTTCAGATCTTCTTCTCGGTGTGGATCCTCTTCTTGGAAAGAGATATTCTTCTTCTTTCATGGCTGGGGCCATAAGCTCGTCTGTCAGGTCATTTTGCTCCATGTGAGCAACATGTTTCAATGTTTTGTTGACAGTTTCTTTGGGCTTTTTATGTTCATTTTGTATCATTATGCAATGCAAACCCAAATTTATGCGGGAGGTCTTACCTCTTGCCTTATTCTGGACAAGGCAGTGTCTGTTCCCATTTTTACACTGATGTAATGTGTCCATAATGCGTATAGCATTCATTCTCATGCACATTCCAAATGCAACTCTGGCTGTGAATAATCTTGAATTTGAGTGAGATTTATAGGCATTAACCAAGGGTTAAATGCAAAATGATGATTTTCACAATTTTATCAGCACAATTTTCCCAGAAATTACATTAAATCAAGGGTAACCGATTTGTATGGGATGGTTGGAGTATCAAACCAACTCCGAATTGCAATCTGAAGTTATAGGGATCTGTATCAGATACCTAATGGTTAATTTGAACCCTCAATTGCACCAAAATATAGTGATTAGATTGATTAGTAAATTAATGCTCTGTTTTGTGTGCAGAAAACAGAGTATGCGGGGAGCCCAGATCTGGTGCCTTCCACTTCAAATGAGCTCAAATGCTTTTAAAGGCATTAATAGCAATGAGTCTAGTAGAGGATTAAGCCAAGAAACACAAGATTTGACCAAATATTGAAAGCTTAATCTCTGTTTTACCAAAGTCACCTGCAAATTTGATGAAGAGCTTGGATCTCAATGTAGACTTGATGAAACTCAATTTTGTCTTCACCAGCTTGTAAAGCATGCTTGATTACACCTTGGGCTAAGAGGAATTAGAGACATTTGAACTGAGCAAGTAGAAATCTCAATTCTCCTTCAAAAAAACGGTGCCTGCTAAATTCGTAAATCTGGTTGCATCCTTTCGGCGGTTTGATGCGTGGAGTTGATGGGCTTGAAGCTAGGGATGTTGACTAGCTTGTGTTAGAAGCACAAGACCTAATTTTGACTGTGCAAGGAGAATGGAGTCCTCCACTGGCTGGGGGTGAAGGGGGAAGTGAAAAACTCACTAAAAATTTGATTTTTTTTGCTAATTTTCTACTAATCCTAATTAATTAACTAATGGGCTCATAAACCTAATTGATTCTAGGCATGGCTCTGATACCATGTTGAAATTTGAGCATAATGGTGAGCTATGGTGGATCAAACACTAGAATCAACATCATTAACAAAGTGATTAGTAAATGATTAAGATGTAATTAGTGAATAATTAGCAAATAGATTAATGTAGGCATGGATACTCAAAAACCAGCAAATTCTCATTAGGGCTATGCCTCAATTTATAGAGTTTACATCAAGCATCAAATCCCATTGATTTCTCCATGATTCACTCCCAGAATATCTCCACCTTTTGCCTGATTCTCTCCACCTCTTCTCTTTTCCCTGAATATCTCCCAGAATATCTCCACACTCCTAAATTCTCTCATGCTACCCTTTATTCTCTCCCAGTAGATTCTTCTCACCTTTTCACAGGTTCGTTCACAATTACATCTCCTCTTTTACAGCCTCTATCCAAGAGCTTGTTCCCACACACACCCTATTCACTTGTATTTTCAACAAGAGAGGCCTTCATTCTTGGATTTGCACCCTACGGGCCTAAATGGAGCCCCCGTAATCCACTTATTCCAATTGGAACAAAAACCACAAGAAACCTTACGTGACTACATCACACACATTGTAAGATCCCTGTTCCCACCGAGCAACGGATTCAGGATACTGGCAGCGGAAGTAGCACTTCTCGTGCGAGACAAGGGTCCCACATTCGGGGCCTCACCCACGGATATCCGGATAAGAGACTAACCTGTCGGTTGTTCCAAAACCAAACCCGGAAAAACTTCCTTTACCGGAAAGCACGGGTGATTCCACCAGGAAAACTTTTACTCTAACGTAGTCAGGCCCTTACTGATCAAACAGATCCGACTGCATCTATAAAGATACTTGGTCAGATCAAGGAAGAAACTTGCACTTGGAACATTAGGATCAACGCTTTTTTTCCCATCAAGAGGCACAGCCGTTGATTCCTATGCATAGAACAATTACTATCTGGGATTTGCTTTATCTATCGTAGTAACAGAATTTGAGTCTCGATTTACGAATCCATCAGTCCAGCCTAACCCCATCCAGTCCCATGGGTTAGCAAACCGCCCAACCACTGTAGTGATGGGATCCAATTAAGAATTTGGTTAGGTTTTGTCCCGGGTACCAAGGAAAAGAGTTCCAAGGCCCCCTAGCTGGAAGTTCATGCAAAAATAAAACTAGTCACACCACTTACACACCCAATATGAAATTGCCTTTTTCACAGATTCAACCAGTTTTTAAACAATCCTTTAATAAAACCATAGTATCATTGATCACCATCTTCCAATTTATCCAATTGATTCTTAATTTCCCATCATTCCTTCATCAGAGTATCTATGGCATCATTGGCAACTAGAACGCTCACCACCTGTCCACTCAGGGGCCGTTTCAATAGTTCCTAGCCCATAATACTCGGCAATATAATCACTTATCAAGATGGACTCTCGTTGAAGATCAGCAAGATCAACTAGCAGATCCATATAAAGAGCCATGGACTCATCCATTGAAGACCAGCAAGGTCAATCAACCAGATCCATGCTCGATTTCAGAAAACAACTCTTACTCCTTGTTCCAATATCTTCCTCGACACACGCGTGGGTATCCTAGGTGACCCAGAGCCCGAGCACCGTATGGTCAGCACCCTCTAGGATCCTTCGTAGGTGACCTAGCGCTTCACTCATAGGCCGCTTCCTTGGCCCCTCATCCACCGTACCGGAAGCTCACCATTTTAATCGCACCGAGGCTGGTCAAGACCTCGACCGACCTTGCTACGCGAGACGTCCTCCATTGACTCTCTGTCAGCAGTTGCAACTTTATCAGTTAGGTCTCCACGACCTTAATCACAAGACGGTCAAAATGCTTTCCCAGCATTCTTGACATAAAATAGTCATTTACAAACAGCATTTACAAACAGTTTACAAATACAGTTTCTATATTAACTCTCATTTTTCCACATTATCCCTCATCAATCCACATTACTTATTCCACATTCCATTTATATGTGTACTCATCCCATCACATCATTTTCCATCTCATCACTTCAGATTCCTTCACATCACATATCATATATTCACATCCATACATATATCCACATCCACATGCACATTCACATCCATACATCCACATCTACATCCATACATCTGTTTTCACATCCACATCTACATGCACATTCATGCATCCTCATCCATACATCCACATTTACATGCACATTCACATCCATACATCCACATCTATATGCGTACATTCACATCTACATGCATACATCCACATCTCTATGCATACATCCACATCCACATTCACATTCACCTCTATACATCTACATCTACATGCATACATCCACCTCCACATTCACATCCACATCTATACATCTACATCTACATGCATACATCCACCTCCACATTCACATCCACATCTATACATCTACATCTACATGCATACATCCACATCTCCATTCACATCCACATCTATACATCTACATCTACATGCATCCATCCACATCTCCATTTACATCCACATCTATACATCTACTTCTACATGCATACATCCACATCTCCATGCATACATCCACCTCCACATTCACACTCACATCCATACATCTACATCTACATGCATACATCCACATCTCCATGCATACATCCACATCCACATTCACATTCACATCCATACATCTACGTCTACATGCATAAATCCACCTCCACATTCACATCCACATCTATACATCTACATCTACATGCATACATCCACATCTCCATTCACATCCACATCTATACATCTACATCTACATGCATACATCCACATCTCCAATCACATCCATATCTATACGTCTACATCTACATGCATACATCCACATCCACATTCACACTCACATCCATACATCTACGTCAACATGCATACATCCACCTCCACATTCACATCCACATCTATACATCTACTTCTACATGCATACATCCACATCTCCATTCACATCCACATCTATACATCTACATCTACATGCATACATCCACCTCCACATTCACATCCACATCTATACATCTACATCTACATGCATACATCCACATCTCCATTCACATCCACATCTATACATCTACATCTACATCTACATGCATCCATCCACATCTCCATTTACATCCACATCTATACATCTACTTCTACATGTATACATCCATATCTCCATGCATACATCCACCTCCACATTCACACTCACATCCATACATCTACATCTACATGCAAACATCCACATCTCCATGCATAATAAAATTCTTTTAATTAATCTAGGATGATAGTTCCTAGAATATGGTAGGAAATCCTCTTTTCATGCTTTGAATGAAATTATTTTGTGTATATTTTTATAAAATTTTGCCATAGCTCCGCTACTATAACTAATAAATCTCAATTATTTTAAAAGATAGGTTATCTTTAAGGGAATGATTAGAATGATCCCTAATTGGATCATTAACCCTTAATGGATTAAATAAAAAATAATCATAAACTAAAAGCATAGATAAAAAAAACTATTAATTTATTCCCAAGCATAGATTAATCTTGGATTAAGAAAAAGCTTTATGAAAAGCTTCATTTGGATTGAGAATGGGTAATGAGTATGACCATTTCTTAAGTGAGAGAGAGAGAAAAAACCATTAGAATTAAACATAAATGGAAATTTATGTAATTCTTTACTATCATTAATTAATTAACTTCAAAACCATTTCAAAAACCATACCAATTAAGCTTCTCAAGCTTGAGAGCGGTTGAGAAGAGAGAATCATTGAGAAATTATAGAAAAGATCAAAATTCACTATACTTACCTTATAATTTGCTTGATTCTTTATTCACGGTAGAGGCCCCCAACCAATCAATTGGTTTAGTATGTTGATGGAGCCACCAATGGGGATTTAAGAAAGAGAGAAGTGTCAAAAACTAGTGAATTATTAAAGAATTCATAGTTCTTGGCTTAGAGTAACAATGCATAAGACACTATATTTTTTTCAACAAGGGGAGGCTTCTATTTATAGGAAAAAATTGAGCTCCTAACCAATCAAACTGATTCTAGAATTTTCCAAGTCAATTTGGTTGAATTTGGACTAGATTTGGACCTAGTTTGGTTACTTTTTTATTCGGTTTGGTTCCATTTTGATTTGGTTTGGTTCAAGAGAGATGAGAGATAAAAATATCACATTATTTTTGAGTTTAAAACTCATTCAAGCATGTGAAATATGCACCTCCTTTAAAGAACTCCCCTTCCTTACATATGTGTCAAAATGGAATGATTATACCCAAAATATCTCATATTTTTAATATTGCTCATAGTTTTTTACTAATAAACCTTGTACATTTTCAACTCTTCATCTTATGTGAGCATTTACTCATTTTTGGATACTCAATTTATCTCATTTTTTTGATATTACTCATAGTTTTTTACTAATAAACCTTGTACATTTTCAACTCTTCATCTTATGTGAGCATTTACTCATTTTTGGATACTCGATTTATCTCATTTTTTTGATATTACTCATAGTTTTTTACTAATAAACCTTATACATTTTCAACTCTTCATCTTATGTGAGCATTTACTCATTTTTAGGTATCTTCTTTTACAAATAGGATTTATCTCCTCCCTACACATGGATTGATGCTATGGGCCCATAGGAACCTTAATTGGACCATAATCCAAAAATTTCTGAAAATCTAGACCCTTAGACTAAGGTTCTTTATACCTATTTCCAATTAATTCCAATTGCACATTGGAAAATTCTTTTTGAATTTCTGTTTCAGGGGAACTTATTTTAATAAGATGGGTTATTTTTCTATCCAAAAATATTCATAATTTGAATATTCTCTCTCTAGAATAATTTTCTCTCTCTAGGCTAAAACAGTTAGAAACAAGGTCTTTATATTTCTGAAGAGGGATTGATTACAGGGGAAGATACTAGACATCAAAAAAGGGGTTGGGGGAGGAATCTTACACACATTTAGTATCTCGATTCGCGTTGCGAAGAAAGAAAAAAATTGAGTGACAAGAACTTAATGGACCATTCCCTCTTAGGCTTGCACAATCCAAGACTTCATGGCCACATGTTGGTCAAGGACCCCTCAACCTTTGATCAAGCCTACAAATGGGCGATCTTTCTCGATGGACAACATGTGAGTAAGCCATTCCACACAATTGGCCATCGAGCCAATGACAACCCAAAGCTCATTTGTAACATTTCCCTCTTCTCCTCCTGGGCACCATGCATTACTAGTGGCACCACCCCCAACTAACTACTCACATATAGCACCGCCACGACCTTCTTTAGTGCCCATCTTTCCACTCCAACTGTTGCCTCTCAAGGCAAACCCCATTGATCATGGAAAGATTAAAATTGGGTCCATTGCTAAACCCATGGAGCCCATGCGCTCCACCATTCCCTGAGGCACCCATAAAACCTCATCTCCCTTTGCTGGGGCAGTGCCTCACTTGGACCCTAAACCAATTGTGTACACTATCGGTGCGCCCATAGGGAAACCACCTCTTCAGTGTTTCCTCTGCCAAGGACCCCATAGAGTGGTTGAATGCCCTCAAAAGAATAGCCCGCCAGTGACACCACAATGTCACGGCTATTGAATCGACCATTACTTCAAAGATTCCCCCCTGCAATCAGTTTCTCACTCCATGGTCGAAGGCATGCCATCTCTCAATGTGTTGAGCATTCCAACATGGAAAGATATCCACTGTCCCATTAAACGAGGTCACACGATTGGTAATCCAAACTCAAAAGGGCCAATAAACCCAAGTAGTCCAACACCTTTTCTCTTGAATGTGCCCCATCCAAAAAGAAACAATGCTCTAAGAACATTGGCCAAGGTTAAGATTGGCATAGCATCCGCCAGGTGGCTTCACCAATACCACATCCTCCTCCTCTAGGAGTGATGATCATGCTGGAATTCCACTCCCCCAAAAATTAACCAAACAACAAAAATGGCTGGCCGCATATCCCGATCCCATCCTCGAGAAGCAACGTCTTCAGGGGACCCAATCACTGGTAGAGCACTATTAGGCTCAACTTAAATCACTACCCTTTTTTGTAACAATCAACCTAGTACCCAAGTGCGCACTGCAACCGGACCTTTAATTTTCTTGAAGAGAATAATCAAAAGACTCATAAAAATGATATCAATATCAAAACAACTACTTGAATTAAATTGAAAATTAAAGCACATATCAAAACATAGAGCAAGAGAAAGAAATACATCACCATCAACACAAGGCAACACAAGACTAGGTGCAATCTTCCCCCCCCAACGTGAGTGGCTTCTTCTCGCGTGGGTATTTTTATATATTCCAAAAAGCAAGCTTTAAGCCAAAAATAAAGTATACATCCATATTTGGACTTTGCCATTTAATTAGCCTTTGTCCTCAATTAACCTTTGTTCTCAATTAACCTTTGTCCTCAAACCTTCTAAGGTTTGCACTATTTTTCTAATACAATAATCTAACTTGTGCACGTATGCACATTACAAAATAAATCAACTAATGCTCGTATGCACACTGTACAATAAATTGACGCATGCACACACACACACCACACTGATGTCAAAATAATATCAAATGCCATAATACAGCCACAAAATATTGTGAGATCTGTCCACACGCCATGACTCAATCCACCATCCGTGCGACACCTAAATCGGCACCCTCGCACTGTGCAACACCTAAATCGGTACCCTTGCACACCTCATCACCTAAACTCATAAACATAAACCACGTCAATAGTAACAATCAATTGACATCACATCAATCAATCCTAAAGTGTTCATGATGAGAAATAGGCATCATAAAAAATATATACAAATTTAAATGACCATGATTATTATTCAAATAACATGGGTCATAACAGTCCTCCCTGTTGGGAATCAACAATTGTCCTCAGTTGTGCAATCAATGAGTGGATGGCTTCATTGTACAAGTGGAGGACAAGATCATCACATCAAACAATTTCAAAAAAATAAAACCAAACAAATGAACGCATGTGAAAAGGATCTAAGTGTCCCATACCACATAGGTACCTTCCACATACAAACACTCGTTGGTGAAAGATAGAAGACATAGATACGTCTGGGGTAGGTACGTAAAACCAATCTAATGTCCCATACCATAGATTAATTCCACACGACACTACCTTAAGAATAGAAGTTTGAGATGGAGTAGCTAATTCCCTCTGAAACTTTCATTCCGACATAACTTTTCTCTATCCTTAAAATTAAACTACAAGTCTTATTCCAAAAATAAATAAGGTCAAAATGGAAATTCTTATCAACTTAGAATTGAAAAATAATCACTTATATTACTGTCAATAACTTGATGAATTCAGGGGATTTGTTCTTGATCTTCATCTTGTAATTGTCTAACTAAATTCTCAGGATTTGTTTTTGATCTTAATCTTGATGAATTCTTGAGATTTGTCTTTGATCTTAATCTTGTACTTGTCTAACTAAATTCAAAAAATTATAATCTTTGAATAGGTATATAATTCTTGAATTTGTGAATCTTTACTTGTAAACAATGAAATCTAAAGGGGATCTTGATCTTAAGTTTAATCTTAAACTTGAAGTCAGAACTTGAATAAAGATAGACATCTTCCACCCTAGTTGATAGCAAAAACTTGATATACTAGTAATGAATCTTGGCTTAGATTAAAAATACTTGAATGGACGAAAATTGAGAGATCATAATTGCAATTCTTGAATAAATCTTATTCTTAAGGAGTTTAAATCTTGTGGTTGAATATATCTTTGACTTAGAGCAATTCTTGTCTAGAAAGAATCTTGTACTTGGATAGATCTTAAACTAGAACACTTGAAAATTTAGACAAAATCTTGTACTTGAATTGGTATAAACTTCGTAATTGTGATTGGTATACAACTTAAGCTTGGTTTCTAATCACTTGAGAGCTATTTCTTTACTTTTCTCATCATCACTAAATTCGATGGTGAAGCAATTGATAACTTGAATCAAAGACTGGAGAAACTTGCTTGGATCTTGAATCTTCAAATTGGTCTTAATCTTCTATGAAATGTCTAGCAGTCATTTTTACTTGAATTTGGGCAACTAGATCTTGAAGATAACTTTTGCTATTCTTGTCTCGATCTTTCTAGTTAGGTCACTGTATCTAATTATCTTTTCACGAGCTAAAGTTTTCTAACTAGGTTTAGAAGGAAAGAATATTCAGAAAACACATACAAGCGGCAAACAAGAAATTGTGTACAATAAATAATTTTTAACACATACCTCCACCTTTGGTTAGTGTGTCGAGTGCGTTAACCTCTTCGGTGTCAAGCATTTTCCTGAATAGTATGATGAATAGTACGATGGTGCGGATATTCACTGACAATTAAAAGAATAAGAAAAATTTAAAACAAGAGAAAAGATAGGGTTTCTTATCTCTTATGGAATGTCGAACTAGATGTGAGTCCTGCCAAGTTAGCTCAATACAGAAATGCATAATTTTTTTAAGAAATAAGCCATATACTCTTTAAAATTAGAAAACTAGCCGCGTAGGTTAAAGCAACATTTTAATGATATCTTCACTAACAAACTGTTTATATTATTTGTACTTCATGAGAATTTAGAAAATAACATTATTCACAAGAATTTGACAAAAGTCTCAAAATTTGTAGATTAAATTCAAAGTAACTATATGCACATGAGATTCTTTTCCATAAAATATGATGGAAATAGTCAAAAAAATATTTTTCTTTTGTAAAATATTTTACTAATCTCATTTGTTAAGCTTTAAGCTTATTTGAAAGCTTATTTGAAAAAACTTAACAAAGCTTTAAAAGCTTTTTCAAGCATTTCTCAGCTTGAAACTGTCAACTCAACTAACCTAAATTTAGAGAAGAGATAATATATTTATAGATATGATCTCTTTTTTTTTAAATAAATTTACTAAGCTTATATGAAAGCTTTATACTAAACTTTATTTCATAAAGCTTTTAATATTAAACTTATTAAGCTTATTAAAAAGATTATGAAAGCTTTACTATTAAAGCTTGCCAATGCCCGACGCCAATCTTTAGAACGCAGCCCACTAAGAAAAAGAAAAATTCAGCATCTAAAATAAATAAATAATTTAAGCTTATAAAACTTTCAGATAATATAAGCTTTGTAAATCAAAGCTTTTAAGAATTATTAAGTGCAATTAACGAAATTGGAGTCTGAAAATTCCCCAATTCGCAGCACTG
Source organism: Cibotium barometz (assembly GCF_041138505.1). Taxonomy (NCBI): domain Eukaryota; kingdom Viridiplantae; phylum Streptophyta; class Polypodiopsida; order Cyatheales; family Cibotiaceae; genus Cibotium; species Cibotium barometz. The sequence continues at coordinate 52,353,683 of NC_141071.1, read as the reverse complement.
GCCGCCGAGAGAAGTAGGATGAAAGAGGAGAAAAAAAAATTCACTAGTCTTGGATTTTTTGCGCAAATTCTAAAAATTTCTCCCCTTCCTGAATTCGCAGCCGTCGCAGCTCCCTGAATTCGCAGCCCCGTCGCAGCCGGAATATGAAGGAGGAGAGAGAGATCAATTGGGAAAATTATATATATATATATATATATATATATATATATATATATATATATAGCTTTAGTCATTTCTCTCAGAGAAGCCACTGCCGGCTGCCTGCCGCCGAGATACGAAGGAGGGAGAGATAGGCAAATTATATATATATATATATATATATAATTTTCTAAGCTTGCGCCCAGCGCAGCGCACAGGCGGAGAAAGAAAATAAAAAAAATCAAAAGTAATTTTTGTGAAAACAACTTGAACAATTCTCAGCCCTCTATTATAGAAACTGAGCAAAGGAAAGGTTTAGCAATTCTGATTATGGCTCTCCATGCTCCTCTGCTTGCTCTTTCAATCCGTACAGACAGATTAGGAAGAGGATTAGTGAAGAGGAAGGTGGTTTCATGGTTTTGGGAAACCCACTAATGGTTTTCCACCTAGTTTTACCCTTTGGACAATAGATTGATGGAGATTGATTACCCAATGGTCAAAAATAAGCTTAATTTCATCCATACATAAACAAAAATCTCTAAACGTGTTCTTCTTCAATTAAAATTCAAGAATATTACCAAAATCACTTCTGTTTTTGTCTCTTTCACCTCTTTTGACCGCCTTCAAGAAAATTAAATTACAACCGGACCTTTAATTTTCTTGAAGAGAATAATCAAAAGACTCATAAAAATGATATCAATATCAAAACAACTACTTGAATTAAATTGAAAATTAAAGCACATATCAAAACATAGAGCAAGAGAAAGAAATACATCACCATCAACACAAGACTGGGTGCAATCTTCCCCCCCCAACGTGAGTGGCTTCTTCTCGAGTGGGTATTTTTATATATTCCAAAAAGCAGGCTTTAAGCCAAAAATAAAGTATACATCCATATTTGGACTTTGCCATTTAATTAGCCTTTGTCCTCAATTAACCTTTGTTCTCAATTAACCTTTGTCCTCAAACCTTCTAAGGTTTGCACTATTTTTCTAATACAATAATCTAACTTGTGCACATATGCACATTACAAAATAAATCAACTAATGCTCGTATGCACACTGTACAATAAATTGACGCATGCGCACACACACACCACACTGATGTCAAAATAATATCAAATGCCATAATACAACCACAAAATATTGTGAGATCTGTCCACACGCCATGACTCAATCCACCATCCGTGCGACACCTAAATCGGTACCCTCGCACTGTGCAACACCTAAATCGGTACCCTTGCACACCTCATCACCTAAACTCATAAACATAAACCACGTCAGTAGTAACAATCAATTGACATCACATCAATCAATCCTAACGTGTTCATGATGAGAAATAGACATCATAAAAAATATATACAAATTTAAATGACCATGATTATTATTCAAATAACATGGGTCATAACAGCACAGTTCCCCATACTTACTCAATGTCCGGGAGAAGAACCTAAACTTTTACACCTGATAAGGCAAGGGCCCTGCTTATGCTCAAGGCCGAGGAAGATCCGTTCACCAACATGACATCGACAAAAAAAGAAACCCCACCTGTGCCTCCTAATCCTCCAATGCCTATTCCACAAGTGGCCAAGCCCAAATCTCACGATGTGACTCGATGTGAATGGTGACACAAAGTCCCACAAAGACTCACGAGGTTCCCACACAAGATTTTCTAAGGTCTTTTACCCTCCTACGACACCCAAATCTCAACCTCCACCCTCGTCAAATAAGGATCACATTGAACTTCCATATACCATTGTTGGTCCACCCTATGAACAAGGCCCTGCACATAAGGAAGCTCCTCATCAATGTGACCTTGCTGGCCTCTCGGCCTTTCTTTCCTCCCAAATCTAAATGCCCATTAGAACCTTGTTAAAAGGAAATCCACATTTATGGAATGACCATAGGGATTGGATGGAATACAAACTACACGGTTCTGTGGAGGAGAGGGCTAACTCAGATTCATTGGATGAGTCTGAGCCCCATCATCTTGAACCACTCAATCAGTCCAACCCATGGCCCAAAGGTGCACCGACAATTCGACTAAATGCACTGGGCCACTACTTTGAAGGTGATGACACAAACGCAGCCATGCCCATCATCTTAGATGAGGGCTAACTCAGATTCATCGGATGAGTTTGAGCCCCATCATCTTGAACTACTTCATCAGCCCAACCCATGACCACTACTTTGAAGGAGAGGGCTAACTCAGATTCATCGGATGAATCTACCCCATCATCTTGAACTACTCCATTAGCCCAACCCACGACCCAAAGGCGCACCGACAATTCAAGTGAATGCACTGGGCCACTACTTTGAAGGTAATGACACAAATGCAGCCTTACCCATGTCCTACAACAGACATGTGGTCAGAGGCATCCTAGGTGGGGGTGTTGGCGTAAGCATCCTCAGAAGAATGTGCTGGGAAAAATGGGGCCAACCACACCTTGATCCCACCACATTGGTGATAAAGCTTGCGGCAGGGCAACTGCACGATCCCTTGGCCTAGCGCATGACCCCAAGATTAGAGTCAGTGACATGACCTTCGAACTTGCATTTGTAGTCATGGACTTTTGTAAAAACGGCATCATGTGACAAAAACGACTGATCCATGACTGGGACACATCATGTCTACCTAGCAAAGGGGATCAAATGCTCAAAGTGAATTTATATACATACACCTTCGCCCATGACTGTTGCCCTTCTCCCTCAAGTCCCATCCTCATCACCAGAAATCTCCCTTGTTACCACCCATGTGCCTCACCAATGATGGTCCAAAAGGACACTATCGACCCCATCCAACCTTGACCATCAAGCTTCGTCTCATTGACAATCCCCCTCAACTCTACATCCTCTCGACCACCTGCACTGCAAGCACCAAGGAAATCCTTGACAGATTGAATCTTCTCCTTTTCTAGGCCTACAGCCATCGGAGATCTCGGTTGGAATCCATACATTAACATGAATGGTGTAAACCTAGTCGCTGAGTGTTTGGAGCTGTTTATAGGCAAACTCCAATAAGGGCAAGTACTCTTCCCAATTAGATTCCTTCTTACTAACATAAGAATGCAACATATCCTCTAGAATTTGGTTCTCTTTCACATTTTGAAATCATACTCCGGATGATTTGCCGTACTCATACTCAGAGTAGTATCCAACTTTTTGAAGACTTCGCTCCAAAAATGACTGTTGAACTTTCTATCTCTATCCGACACTATATCTGCGGGCAGGCCATATAGCTTGTAGAGATGTTCAATAAAGAGTTTTGCCAACTTTGGCGTTTTAACAGTTTTCTTCATGGCGATAAACTTTGCCATTTTAGTTAACCTGTCCACTACCACCCACACCGAGTCATTCCCTCGACTCGTCTTGGGTAAACTGGTAATGAAATCCATAGAAATGCTTTCCCATTTCCCCTGAGGAATCTCCAGCGGTGGATGGAGTAGTCCTCCAACCTTAAGACATTCGTGTTTATTGACCTGGCACTTATTGCATTTCAGCACATAAGTCTGGACGTCCTTAAACAAACTAGGCCAATAAAATTGTCTTTTTACTAGTGCATAGGTCTTCTGAATCCCGGGATGACCCGCACTTGGACTATCATGACTTTCTTTAAGAATTTGGGCCCGAAAGTCACCAATAGTTGGTACACATACTCTACCCTTGTAGAGTAAGTACCCGTCGTCAATGGAGTAATTAGCATATGTCTCCCCCCGACGAAGTTTATCACCCCCCTTTGAAGCCATGGCAGCCAAAGGTGATGAAGGGCCTATGTCAAAGCTCTCTGGCTCCAAACTATACCCAGAAGACATGGCTAGTCTCTCCAGGACTAACTCTCGCTTCCCTTCCCGTTGCACTTTCGGCCAGTCTCTCCGGACTAGCAATCCGTGCCAACGAGGGAGGTGGTCGCGTCTGTAAAGAAGTGCGTATGCATACAGCGCACCAGACCTCTGTAAAAGATAGATCGTGCTCACATAAACCACGAAGTGACTCCAAGAAATCATTCTTGAAGACTGTGAAACTAAGTTCATTAATCTGTGGCATGCGACTAAGTGCATCTGCCACCACGTTATACTTACCTTTCTGGTAACGTATCTGTAGAATCTCCGCCCCCACCGAGCTTTTCTACCCTTCGGTTCACTTTGACTTGAAAGCCATTTCAGACTTTCATGGTCCGGTCTGGACCTCAAAAGGAGCACCATATAAATAGTGTGCACTTTTCCAGTGCATGAACTATCGCTAGTAACTCTCGCTCGTAAGTCGAGTAGTTACGCTGCGCACGATCTAACTTTTTACTCTCAAATGCAATGGGCATCCCCTTTGCATAAGTATGGCCTCAATGGCCTCATTACTAGCATGTGTTTCCAAGACAAACGGCTCATTTAGATCAACAATAGTCAAAACAGGTGCAGCTGCTACGGTCACCTTGAGCTTATCAAAGCTCTTCTGTTGGGCTTCCCCCCAACTAATGTTTTTAGTTTTTTACCGTAACTAGTCAGTCAACAGGACTGCATTCTTTGCGTAGTCCTTCACATACTGTCTGTAGAACCCCGACATGCTAAGAAAAATCTGCAGTTCCTCGAGATTCTTCGGCGCTGGCCATTTAAGAATAGCCTCTACTTTTTCTGGCTCCATCCGCATAACATCGGCGGGGATATAATATGGCCAAGGTAGTGAATTTCTGTTTCAAAAAATTCACATTTGCTCCTCTTCGCAAATAGTTTATGCTCTCACAACAACTCGAACACTAGACGCAAATGCTCTATGTGTTCTTTCTGTGTCTTACTGTACACAAGAATATCATCTAGGAAAACTACTACGAATTTTCCCAGATATGGACGTAAAATGCTGTCCATCAGCGTCATAAACGTTGCTGGAGCATTGGTTAGCCCAAATGGCATAACCAAAAACTCAAAATGCCCGAAACGGGTCCTAAATGTTGTCTTCGCAACATCTTCTACTTTAATTCTAACCTAATGATACCCTTATCTCAGGCTACTTTTGTAAAGCATCTCGATCCATAGAGTTGATCAAACAACTCATCCATGCGTGGCATCGGATACTTGTTCTTAATCGATATCTGATTAAGAGCCCTATAGTCTATGCACATCTGCATAGATTTGTCTTTCTTCTTTACCAGAAGAATAGGCGATGCCCACGGACTTGAACTAGGCCGAATTAAGCCTTTCTTCAAATATTCCATCAATTGTTTTTCCACCTCCTGTGCCTCGGAGTGGCTTAATCTATAAGCGAGTTTGCTTATAGGTTTTGATCCTAGCATAACTTCGATGCCATGGTCTACTCTAGATGGTGGTAAGCCATCTAGCAAATCATCAGGAAAAACATCCTGAAATTCCTCTAATAAATTCATTAAAGTATCTATGTATTTTTTCTTTAATGGCTCTTTCACCTTGGATTTTTTCTTTAATGTCTCTTTCACCTTGGATTTTTTCTTGTTTGAATCGCATGCATGCCAAACAGGGTTTTCAAACAATGGGTCTCGTCCAAGGCTATTTTGTTTTCCTTGTTTGTCTACGCAAACATCATCTACAGTTTCATCTACGAAAATAGAATTTAAAAGAGGGTAACAAGCATATACCTCTGCTATCTGGCCTCTGCGGACCGCTGTGCACAGCTCCATGGAGGAAATAAGTGGTGTGGCAGGGACAGCACGGTCGCCCTGCAGGGTAATGACTCTACCTCCATACTCAAAACATAGCGTATTATGTAGGTAACTCTGAGCTAGACTAGGGCCCAAGTCATACAGCCACTCCCTGCCTAGATATACGTCTGCTCTAGCTAAGTGCATGACCTGAAAGTCAAGCGGAGCCTCATAGTCCTACATAGATAATGGGACCCCCAATACTACGGTATTCCATACCATTTTGTCATACCCGTTGGCTAGGCCAACAGTATACTCATGATCGCTCTCGGTCTCAGTCAACCCCAACTTCTTGACTAACGAGTAGTTCAAGAAGTTGGGGTCTCAGTCAACCCCAACTTCTTGACTAACGAGTAGTTCAAGAAGTTGTGGCTAGCTCCATCATCGATAAAAACTGTGACTCTACGGCCACCTATGGTGCCATACATGCGCACCATGTCATGCGGACCTACGGTATGCTGCCACATTGCTGGTGTCACCAAACAAGCGTGATGCTCATCACAATGACACACTGTCACCTCTCTGAACTCTGCAGAACTGAGAGGGAGTCTTTGCACTGTATGCAACTGCCTAGAGGATTTACCATCTCTTTTGGGCTCATTGCCGCTCGTGCTGGCTTTAAGCTTTGGACACTCAGCCTTCGTGTGCCCTACATCGTTGCAATTAAAGCAGCGATTTTCCTTTCGTGCTTTAATATACTCCTCTTTTTTTTGGACTTCGCTGTCTGTTTTCTTCCTGGATGTCGTGGTTTTTTAGACCAATGACCACCCTATCCTCCCTGGTCCATCCTATCCCCCTGCTTATCACTGCAGAACCCTTTTCTTTTAAGGCCTGACCTCCTCTTCTCACTACCCTCGGCTCTGCTCGAACCACCACGCGCACTACGGCACTTGATGTCATCAAATATCTGCGCATACGTAATTGCCTCTGCTAAGTCTTTAGGCTGTAAATGGCTCTACGTACTTAAGGTAATCATCTTTGAGGCCTCTTTTAAAGCCTCGCAATGTCTGGAATTCATCGATCCCCTTTAGCTTGAGTATTATCTCCCTATAGTCTGAGATGTACTGAGTCAAGGATTTGTTCTCCATCGAGCACTTGTTCCATAACTCCCAGCTTCTCTCCACCTCATCAATAGGCAAAAACTCTTTTCAAAACATCATTTCAAACTCCGTCCAAGTGGCAGGACGAGTTGTCAAACTCATCCACCACTTGTACACTGTGTCCGATTAATGAGAGACTAGCCTCTACGGGCTGCACCCGGCTAGGCTGTTGTCGCAGCACGTCAAGTCTGACCACTTCGCTAGAAACATGTTAACTGAGTCCTTGTTCAATAACGACGAAGCTGTCTCTACGGATGGCCCCGCAGGTGCATCGGCCTATACTCCTGCAACCACTGGCGAGGCTACGCTCACCCGTAGGAGCTCGTCTATCACGAGGAGTCGGAGTACTAGCCAAGGTGGCTGTCAGTGCGGCTAACCGTGTGTGGAGATGCTCTATAGCATCATGACTAAGTCAGCCTGGACTTTACCCATATTGTTCAGTTTTGCATTAAGATATTTAAAAAGCCCACTAGAGAGCTCCGTCTCTGTCAGGACGTCGGCGGCGGCAAGGTCCAATAGGTCATAATCGTCATCGTCATATTCCTCGCCTCTACCTTCTACGTCTCCTCCGATGGGTAAAGCGATAAGGTAGTAGGCCTGTTGTGCCTCCTCCACCTCTGCCTCCTCACCACTGCCTCTATTTTGGGTCGCCTCGTGTGTTCGCCTCTACCGTTGAGATGGTGCTCAAGCTAAAGGGAGAGTAATGTCACGTAGGCTGTAACGCCTGTGTGATCGACGCGGCAGATCGGATGGCCGAGGACGTGGCCATCTGGGGTTCAGTGGGAGAGGACACCCATGCGGAGTCATGGGCGACCAAGCTGATGTAAAGATCTTGCTTAGACAGAAGTTTGAGATGAACGATCTGGGGGAGCTTAGATATTTCTTGGGCATTGAGGTGATTAGGTCACCACATGGTATTGGATTACTGCAGAGACAGTATGGCTTGGACATGTTGTCCAAGTATGGTATGACAGGTTATAAGCCTATTTAGTGCCATTGGATCAGAATGGCAAGTTGAGTGCAAATTCAGGAGAGATTTTGGAGGATCCTACTATGTATAGGCGCATAGTAGGACGCTTGATCTACATGACGATCACCAGGCCAGATTTGAGCTATGCTGTTGGGTTGGTGAGTCAGTTTATGTAGGTTCCACGGAAGTAACATTTGGATGCATTGAGACGCATACTGAGATATGTGAGGTCTACTTTGCATTGTAGACTATTTTATGAAATTGGGACAGAGATATGTGTACATGCGTACACAGATGCTGATTGGGCTGGTAGTATCTCAGATAGAAGATCTACTAGTGGCTTCATGTTTTCTTTGGGGAGTGCTGCTGTGACTTGGAGCAGCAAGAAGCAGCCTCCTACGGTTGCTCTATCCAGTACAGAAGCCGAGTACAGAGGTGCTGCTATGGCAGCATGTGAGGTAGCTTGGTTGAGAAAGCTACTTTGCAGATTTGGGTCTATTAGTGAATAGACAAGTTGTCATTTTCTGTGACAACATTAGCAGTATACAGTTGGCCACGAACCCAGTTTTTCATGCTCGCACGAAGCATATAGAGGTCCACTACCATTTTGTCACAGAGAAGGTTTTGGCAGGAGACGTTGACCTTGTTTATGTCCGCACACAGGATCAGGTCATTGACATCTTCACCAAAGCATTGGGTACAAAGAAGCTCCGCAGATTCAGGGCTTCGCTTGGTGTACATGAGATGCAGTTGAGCTCGAGGGGGAGTGTTGAGATATCGAGCTCATCTAGTGAGGCGGTGGACACTGATGATGACCCGCTTGGGGGATAGGCCCCACACTTACACCACTGGCATGGTTGGTGAGATCATGGGTGATATGCGGCCAATGGGATAACAGGCTGTGTGACAGCCATTCTAGAGACTGGCATAGTTATAGCGCCAGCTCATTTAGTTGGGTTCACACTATAGAGAACCCTAGTATGTATTTGGTTGAGTACCTTTTCATATTGTGTACTATCTTTGTATATGGTGTGTTGAGGGTTGTGTGAAGAAGAAGAATATTTTCAGCCTCTCACCTTGTGTGTTCTCTTTTAGGGTTTTGTGAGTGTGTGTGTGTGCTTGCAAGAGCTCAAGCTCCCTTCCCCCCTGCATCTTTTCATAGCCAATGGCACATTCCCAATGTGAGAAATAGGATGAGCCATGTCATTCCCCATCTGTACATAACCTAGATTTCTTAAAATTTTTGAAATATCTAAACCACTCATTTTGTGACAAGTCATGTGGTTAGAGGCTCCACATACCACACATCATCATTGTTTGTGGATACATCAACAATCTCACTAAATTCAATATGTACTGCATAATAAACAACTACTCGCATCTATCTTCAGCCTGAAGCTTGAAGATGCATAATTATTTTATGTTAAGCTCACCCTAATATGTCATGGGAAGTTACTGATCTACCAAGCTCGAGCTATGCTCTAGAGCTTCATTGTTGTAGCCGCTCATTGTCTCGTCACTATTCTCCTGCACTCGTTGTCACACCAAGGCAGTTGCTAAAAAATCCAACGGATGGTGCAACCTCTCTCGTGAAGATCGTGTAGAATATCCACAGAAGATGCTGGTGATGGTAGTCTAATCACTCAACCAAGAGGGAGAGAAGAAGCAAGAGGGAAGCATGAGAGAACAAGTAATTAGTACTAATCACTCAAGCAAGAGGGAAGCATGAAAGAACAAGTAATTAGTACTAATCACTCCTAAACCCTAACCCTAAGCACACCACACATGCTAGATTAGAGTTGCAAGAGAGAGGGAGAGAGAACACTCCACTTCTATTGCACAAATGGGAGAATGAATTACAAACAAGAGAAATTGGCTTTTATAGTTCCAAGCCTTTTCCCACTAGGCCCCGACCGGGAGTAAGTGACCCGAGGCACCCAAAACATAGTTACAAGGCTTTTTTCTATGGTTTGGCCAATTGACTAAATGATCCTCTTGTTTGTCCTTTGAATCTCAATACTTGCGAGCATCTTTAGGGCATTTCCCTCATCAAATGACGGGATTTACAATATAGTGCAAGTGCCCATCACATAAGTGTGCAGACATAGTTGTCGTAGGAATGTGATGTACTGGTATCTTGGCTCCCGTGGGTGTTGAGTTATCGGGGTGCAATGTTCTCTCTTTTTCTTTTTGTGGTTTGTCTTCTTCTGTCATTACAGCTCATGGATATGGAATACTGTGTTGATAAGAGTGGTAGTTGATGGCAAGGATCCAAAGATGTCAAGCATAAGAAGAAGTTTTGGGTAGGATTGATTAGGCAGCATGAAGCATAGTTATTGGAGCGAAGCAAGGGTGATTAAGATGATCTAGGCGATGGGTCATACCATTGACCAAGGCTTGTGCCCACCATGATTCCCCCATCCAGAGATGTACCTGGATGGATGTCAATTTGATGAAGCTTTGTGTGGTGTGTGTGCATAGGACAGATCCCTGTGAGAATTGTAAGTCTTGCGCATGGGCGAGGGCAAAAGGTGTGCCCGTCGTCCTAATCCTCTAGATATTCCTAGTCACCTAGAGACTCTCTCTCTTTTTGGAGTCCTCATGTGGGTGAGGACTTACATTTGTTTATGGTCAGAACTCCTAAAGAGGGTTTTGTACTAATTAGTCCATTTAGCTAAATTTGTGAGCTTATCCTTGAGTTTCTCTTTGAGTGGTTTATAAGCTGTGACATTTGGCGGCATGGCTCCTTGGTTTGGTGATGAATTCGAGGGGCAAGGTGGAGCTTCGTGGATGAGGCTCCGTGGGTAGAAACGGCTGGGCAAATTGAGCTTTTGAGTGCCCATGGGTTGGGTATGGGCAAGTTGATATGATTTAGTTGATGAAGAGGGGACTTCCTTCCGTGTTGGTCGCCAAACCATCTACGCCAATTGGACAAGTACTGGCTTGGTTTATGTGGTTTGGGCCAACTGTTGAGGGTTATGCCATGGGATCCAAATGATGGAGTTGCCGTCATTGAAGCCTTGGACGTCTAAGATACGTTTGGGCAGCCATCGTTTACTGAGTTATAAAGGCCCGTGGTTGACAAGGCTTCTTGTTTTTTTGTCGACTAGGCTTTGAGCTAGGACAAGCTTTTGATTGTGGCTTGTGTGTTGCCATCATGGAAGCCTTGAGCTTTGAGCATGTTGGTAGGCACCCAACGTCATTGGCTTTGCTATGCTTGGGGTTGCCTAACCTTCAGTTGTGGGGCCTTTTGTTGCAACTTCTTGGGGATTTGCTGTGTGGTGGATAAGCATATGCAGTGTTCTTGGTGGGTAGCCAAAGACGAGTGTTGCCTTCATAGTAGCCTTGTGCTCACATGCGATCGGGGATTAGCCAACATTGAAGCTTTAACTTAGGGTTGGTTTGTGTTGGCTTGGTTTGCTTCTTGCTCTTGGGTTTTTGGGATGGTCGTTTTGGGATCCAGAGTTCTACGTAGCCATCGTAGAATCCTTGAGCTACAAGAAGATTCTTGGGCACCCACCATTGATTATCATGCTAATGGTAGATATGAATGATATGCTCAGAGCCGCACGTGAGAGCATTCGTAGCGCTCAGGATCGCGCTAAAACTTATGCGGATAAAGGACGTAGAAAGGTGACCTTTGCCGAAGGTGACTTTGTATTCCTCAAGGTTCCTGCGAGGTCAGAAACTATGAAGACGGGAAAGTGTGATAAACTTTCTCCGAGATATTGTGGTCCTTTTAAAATCCTTAAGAAGATTGGGGACGTAGCATATAAACTTGAGTTACCGGAGAGTTCTCAATCCATCCTGTCTTCCATGTCAGTAAACTGAAGAAATCAGTTCACGGGTTAGAGAACGCAATTTCTCCAGAGATTTTGGTGGACTTGATAGAGCCACCAAAGATACCACATGAACCTGAAAAGATTCTAGGGTATCGTGATAGACAAACCCAACATAAAGTGTACCAGGAGGTACTTGTTAAATGGATAGACAGGGATGAGGAGGCAGCTACTTGTTGGGGAACGGCGTAGTGCAATTTCCAAGAGGTTTCCCCAGTTTGTTTTCGAGGACGAAAACTCTTCTTAAGGGGGGAGTAATGTCACGTAGGCTGTAACGCCTGTGTGACTGACGGCACGGCAGACCGGATGGCTGAGGACGTGGCCATCCGGGGTTCAATGGGAGAGGACGCCCATGCGGAGTCATGGGCGGCCAAGCTAGTGTGGACGGCAGGCCACACACTATATAGCCTGGGGGATGAGGGGCAATCCTCATTCTTCTCCACGACTTCTTACTCTAGGACCTTTGGGATAAGGTTATCCCCCCAAATTTGATTTGAGAGCCAATCATTAAATGGCTGGGCCCGCTTCGCACGCCACTCACGATCCTAACGCCAAGCTCTGATACCAATATTAGATCACCGTAGCACCGCTACGGGTGCTACCACAGGAGGGGACGGCCTCTGGCTCACCACCTAGCCACAGAGGAAGAATGAGGATTGCCCCTCATCCCCCAAGTTATATAGTGTGTGGCCTGCCGTCCACACTAGCCTGGCCGCCCATGACTCCGCATGGGCATCCTCTCCCACTGAACCCCGGATGGCCACGTCCTCGGACATCCGGTCTGCCGCCGTCGGTCAATCACAGGCGTTTCAGCCTACATGACACTACATGAAAGCCAATAATGACAAGATATTTAGAAATCTTGTTAGACCATGCTCTTGGTGCTTGTTTTAAGCCATACAAGGCTTTCTTCAACCTGCAAACATGCTCGGGGTGACTCACATCCTCATAACGAGGTGGCTGCAACATATACACCTCTTCCTGCAAATCCCCATGCAAAAATGCATTCTTTACATCCATCTAATGTAAAGACCATTGCTTTGATGCAACCACTACTATCACAACTCTCACTGTTGCCATCTTGGCAACTGGGCTGAAAGTTTCCTCATAATCAATGCCATATGTCTACACATATCCTTTGGCTACCAATCTAGCCTTGTACCTGCTTATGCTTCCATCACTGTTATGTTTTACTTTGTACACCCACTTGCATCCAATGGCTTTCTTGCCTTTAGGCAATTGCACTAAATCCCAAGTCTCATTTCCATATAGTGCATCCATCTCCTCATCCATAGCTTTCTCCCAACACAGATTTCCAACAGCCTCATCAATGCATGTGGGCTCTACAACCTGTACAACTTTTGCCATGTATGCATAGTGATGTGCCACATAACCATCATAGGTAAACCTCTGCACAGGATTCTTCACTCTCCCAAATCTTCGCAGCTTTGCATTCATGGCTTCCATAGCCTTCTTTACACCAGGTTTTCTCATAGCTGGTATCCCAAGATCCTCATCAAGGCTTGTAAACTGCTGTAGAAATAGCCTCAGCCTCAGCCTAAGCCCAATAGCTATGTGGTATATTCTTCTCTCCCATCAATGCTCGCGCAATCTTAGCACTGTGCCTATTTTTCTGCTCAGCAACTCCATTTTGCTGCAGAGTGTATCTGCATGTAAACTGTTTCCGAATACCATTCTTCTTCAAAAATTCAAAGAACTCATTGGAGAAGTACTCTCCCCCTCCATCTGACCTTAGGCACTTTACATATTTCCCTGTTTGCTTTTCAACCATCACTCTGAAATTCTGAAAATGAGTGAACACCTCACCCTTCTCCTTCATGAAGTATACCCACACTTTCCTTGTGTGGTCATCAATAAATGTCACATAATACCTACAGCCTCCCATAGACATAGTCTTCGTAGGACCCCATACATATGAATGCACAACATCTAATGCATTTCTACTCACATTTCTGTCACGTGGAAATACATGCTTTGTTTGCTTTCCAAGTCGGCATGCTTCACATATTTTCTGCATACCTTCAACTTTAAACTTTGGCAGCCCTGTCACAATTCCTTTAGTCTGCATAGACTTCATTCTCTGCACATTCACATGTCCAATTCTTTTATGCCAAATGTCTGTGTCTGCAACAATTCCAGGACCCTTGCAAACATCGCAGCACTCACTTCAGGTATGTTTACATTCAATGTAAACATTATGTCCACTCTGTTGCCTTTTGCAACCAACCTGCACTTGTCTTTAAAGTCTTCAACATAACAACCATCAGGGTTAAACCGAACTTGCAAACCTTGCTCAATCATCTGGCCAACTGAAACCAGATTCTTTGTTATGTTTGGAACATGAAGTACATCTGCAAGGTACTTCACTTTGCCATCTTGCATAGACAAAGGCACATCTCCAATTGGCCTCTTCCACGTTATTGTTGTTGTGAATTCTGGGAGACTGTTGTTGTTGCTGCTGCTAGCCATAATTCTAATTACCTATTTGACCACCTCCTTGGCCGTGTCCACGGCCTCCTCTACCTCATCCTCTTCCTGAACTTGTGTAGAAGGCCTGTTGCTCTGAACTGTTTTTGTTTTGTGAAGACTGTTGGTCTTCACCCAAGCTCTTCTCTTCTATAATCAACATAGACACCAAATCTGTGAAATTGGGAATGTTTTCTCGAGTCTGAATAGACGTCTTGAACGCCTTGTATTGTGGCCCGAGACCACGTAGATAGACTTCCACCTTATCATCATCATCTACTGAAATACCAATAGATGTAGGGGATTCCACAATCCCCTTGATCTTCAATGCATAGTCATTCATAGACATACTCTTTTTCTCCACAGTATGAAGTTCATTCTTCAACTGTATCTTTCGTGCCTTGGTATTCGTTTCATAGAGTTTTACCAAGGTGTCCCACGCCTCCTTGGGGGACTTGGCATCCTGTATGTGCCCAATCATGGTGTCCTGTATACTAATAGAGCCAATACATAACTTTTCTGGCTCCTTGGTTCCAATCCTTGAACTCTTTCACATTTGCAGCAGTCGAATCCGGTATCTACGATGCCTCTTCGTTCTCACCTTCTATGTAGTCCCAATAACCCTTTTCCATCAGGAAATTTGTCAACCTGAACCTCTAAGCATGGAAGTTGTTCTTATCAAGCTTCTCAGCAACAATCTGGTTTATGCCATCATTTGTTATCTTGGCAAACACACAAATTTTATAGAAACAGCTCTCTGGTTTGTCCCGCAGAAACTACTGTATTTTCTATAGCGGTACTAAACTACACTCAAATGTCACAACCAGTGACCTCAATGTGCATACATACACCTAATGGCAACTATTGACCTCCTTGTTGCAGCACACACAATGGTTGTACAACCAATCTGTCTTCCTGCAGTTCTTAAAACAGAGTTCTGCAGAGAATCGATGACTTACCCGCAGTGCTCGAAATCTCTTGCTTTCTGAAAAACGGAGGTCTTAACGCGCCCGAAATGCGTTTTCGGTCCGAAAAATTCTGTCCAGCTGTCCAATAGGACAGTATAGTTGCCCTATAACTTTACTCCCGCGAAGAAAGCTCCTCAATCAGAGATCATTTTTGCCGGTGCCTCCCGTAGAGCTCCCGACAGAGGGTGTAGTCGCCAACACAAATAGGGAAGAGTAGATGAAGCTCTTACCCTCGTACCGCTTCCTGTGCTTCTCTTGCTTGCAGCTCAGCCCTTAGCACATGAACCAGGCTCTGATACCATGAAAGGATGCAGGGGGGAAGGGAGCTTGAGCTCTTGCAAGCACACACACACTCACAAAATCCGAAAAGAGAACACACAAGGTGAGAGGCTGAAAATCTTCTTCTTCTTCACACAACCCTCAACACACCATATACAAAGATAGGAGTACACAATATAAAAAGGTACTCAACCAAATACATACTAAGGTTCTCTATAGTGTGAACCCAACTAAATGAGCTGGCGCTATAACTATGCCAGTCTCTAGAATGGCTCACACAGCCTATCATCCCACTAGCCACATATCACCCATGATCTCACCAACCATGCCAGTGGTGTAAATGTGGGGCCTATCCCCCCAGGCGGGTCATTAGTGTCCACCGCCTCACTAGATGAGCTCGATATCTCAACAGGCTATACATGATAGCAAGATGAGGTACTTGGCTGATGTACTTCATGTGCCTAATATAACAAAGAATTTAGTTTTTGTTAGACATATGGTTGAGCAGGGTTTATAGGTACGCTTTAACCATGAAAGGGCTACTATGTTGAGGACTTCAACAAAAAATGTATTTTGGTTACAAGCGGTAAAAGAGTGGGTAGAATGTTTACTTTGGATGTAAACATGCCTAAGGTGAACGCTGCTATGTTTGCAGCACAAGGTGCAGGTGTTATGGCTGATATAGATATATGGCATAAACGTATCGGTCATGTGAATGAGTAATGATTGAAGTCTATGCAGAATTCAGAAATTGTTATAGATTTGCCAAAGTTTAAGGTAGATGGAATGTATAAAAAGTATGTGAAGCAGGTCAGTTTGGAAAGTAAACTGACAAAGAATGCATTTCCACATGACATGAATGCAAGTAAGAGAGCACTTGATGTGGTGCACTTATATGTATGGGGGTTGACAAAGATGACATCAATGGGAGCATACAATTACTATGTATCCCTCATTGATGGATGGTCGACCACACAAGGAAGGTGTGGGTATATTTTATGAAAGAGGAAAGTGAAGTGTTTACTCACTTTTATAATTTCAGAATGTTGGGTTGAAAAGTAAACAGGTTTGCAGGTTAAGTGCCTAAGGTCAGATGGAGAGGGAGAGTACTCCAATGAGTTTAGTGAGTACTTGAAAAAGCATGGAATTCAGAGGGAATTCACATGCACGCGTACACTTTGTAGCAAAATGGTGTTGTTGAGAGGAAGAATAGGCACATTGTAGATGTTGCTCATACATTGGTGGGCTAAGAAGAGCATGCCTCACCATTATTGGGCTAAAGTAGTTACGACTACAATTTACATTATGAACAGGATCCCTACAATGGTGACAGTGCATGGTGTGACTCCTGAGGAGAAGTATACTAGCAGAAAACTAGATTTATCACACTTGAAAGTGTTTGGATGCATTGCATAGGTACACACTCATGATGAGCTGCATAGTAAGTTGTATCCAAAGGCTGAGAAATGTGTGTTCATTGGTTGCTCCCTTGAGAAAAAGGGGTATAGATGTTATAACACTATCACATGTGAGATAAGGGTAAATAGGGATGTTGTCTTTGATGAGATGAGCAATTGGTATGTTGATGTAAATAATTCGATTAGGGCTGCGCAGAATACAAGTCAGCAATCACAGTCATTGAGTGGACTGAGAGAGTCCTCTAGCAATGGGTCTATTGTGATAGGCCATGGAGTGGAAGGCTGCATAAAAAAACCAATCATGCGGGTTCAACAAGTACATCACATAAAGGTGAAGAGGAGGTTTATGAGTCTCTTGGTATGCTTGACATTTTAGCAAAGCATTCATATGTTGAATAGAGCTTTGATGTGAGGAGTTTGGGACTCCAATGATACCTGGCCATAAGGACACTAAAGATAGATCCAAGACCACATAGGTCGGGTAGGGTAAAAAACCATGTTTAGAGATTGATGTGTGTTGGTTATGTAGCTCACAATTATGCATACATGGCAAAGGATGTGTATGAGGTTGAACCCACACGTTTCGAGGATGTTGTTGGGCATGTACATTGGGAGAAAGTCATGGATGAAGAAGTGGTTGCATTGTATACAAATAAGACATGGGAATTGGTGCCTTTTCCTGAGGGTAACAAGAGCTACCGCCATTATCTTACATCAAGGAGTCATGGTAGATACACCAAAGGGTCATACATTCAAGATATAAAGCAATAGTGTCCAAAGCTACAACTTGGACGCGCGCCCGTAATGGTGTGACGGAGTATTTATAGCAATTCCCTCTTCAAGAGCCTGTGGTAGCAAGTTAGGATGAAGTCTTAAGTGATTTACTTCATGGATATATTATGAGAGTAGTCATTGTAATAGCATTAGGCCTCTTATGAGCCTAAAGTGCCTGGACAGCCATAGTTTAAGTGAGTGTGAACACTTATGGCCATGTATATAAGTGAATTTCTCTCATAATACAACATACTCTCCCATTGTGCAATTGAGTCTTGCTCTTGCTAATCCTCTTGCTAATCTCTCCCTAATGTATGCTTGCGAGTGTGTGTGAGTGAAGTGAGGTGAGAGGGGATGAGTACTCGTAGTGCAACACGGTGGTATGACAACGCTCGTGGGAGATCCGGTGGAATTGCTTTTCAAGGAGTTGTAGAGCTTGGAGACCTCAAGGGTTACGAGCTCAGCCATTGGAAAGATCCTCACGACAGTTGCGGTTCACCATGTAATCTCTTTTTGGATGTGTTTCAAGGAGGGTTAGGGTGAGCCATAACAGATAGGGAGAAAGAAAGGACGAGGTTGGGAGAAGAAGAGAGGGAAGAGGGTTAGGAGAGGAGAGAAAAAGGGACGAGGTTGGGAGAGAGAGAGAAAGAGGGAAGAAGAGAGAGAGAGAGAGAGAGAGAGAGAGAGAGAGAGAGAGAGAGAGAGAGAGAGAGAGGGAAGGAGAGATTATCCATAGGAGAGGGAGAGATAGAGAGAAGAGGAGTGCTGAGATGATGCATAGGGAGGGATAGGAAGAGAGCAAGAGAGGGAGAGAGAGAGAGAGAGAGAGAGAGAGAGAGGGAAGGAGAGATTATCCATAGGAGAGGGAGAGATAGAGAGAAGAGGAGTGCTGAGATGATGCATAGGGAGGGATAGGAAGAGAGCAAGAGAGGGTGGGAGAAGGAGAGAGAGGGGAAGAGAGAAAGACAAGAGGTTGGGAGAGAGATAGGGAAGGAGAGACGGAAGGACAAAGAGTGAGAGGGAGGGTGGATAAGGGAGAAAGAGTGAGAGGGGGAAGAGGGTGGGAGAGGGACAGAGAGGGAAGAGGGTGGGAGATTGGGAGATAGAGAGAGAGAAGGGAGGAGCTAAATTGGACTAGAGGGGAGAAAATGGACTCGGCTAAGAGGTGGTGGTGGGGGTTGTAGGAGATAGTGGTGGGTTGGGCTAGAGATAGTGGTGGAGGGACTTGAGAGAGACTGTGGGGCACACATTATACGGCGTTGCAACAATTCTTTATCCTCCACTTTCATTAATGAAAGTACTTACCTAGACTGGGGAATGGCACATTCCCCTATGATTATAGTTAAAGGGAAAACTTGTGCCACCTCTTTACATACCTTGTGTATGGTCTTTTTTTTTTTTCACACACACAGATACATACATGCACAATAGGAGTCTTGCCACAGTCAAAACGATTAACTCCATCCACGACTAATGTTGGTTAACATGTTATGTGCAACGATTTTCTTCTATATCAGAGGATCTGCCTCGTTCCTGACAATCACTCTTGAAATTCTAATATGTGAGCTTGTAACAACCATTCTAGTTGTGTGACAATCACTCTTGAAATTCTAATATGTGAGCTTGTAACAACCATTCTAGTTGTGTTATGTCCGCCCGAAGCTTGTGAACCCGACCTTATAAATCACAATATGGGAAGAGCCTACGTGGCTAAAGACAAGGACACGTACAATAAAGGGCTCATGCCACATCGTCTGCCCTGTTGTTGCGTTAGGTTTCCTCTGTGAGCTGCTGGCCTACTTGCCTACTGGCCATGGCTTATACTTACAGTTGCGCTGAGCTGTGCACCTAGTTGGCACAATCCCGCGATCAGGACACTCTAGCAGTTGGTTCTCCTTCCTCTGCTCTGCACTCCCTTCCAATTTTATTCAGGCATGGCTTCTGCTTTCTGAATTGCCTTCCATTGATGAGTTATTTCGCCGCCTTCTTTATCCCTCAGAGAAACCCAATGCGCCCTTCACTCGAAACAAACCCTAAACTCTGCACGGTTTTGGTCTGCGATTTTCCTGCTAGGGTTTCGAGGAGGGTTTTTAGGTAGGGCTAGGGTTAGAACAGTCTCCTTCTTTTGAACATTCTTTCTCGGTACTTTCAGACCTTCTACGTACTGTACTATTATATGTTAGGTCTGCGAATTGGCTTCCACTCTTCATGTCAGGCACAGGGGAGATGGGAGCCCCCTCCAAAACTACCAAAGCGTCCACCTCGCAGGTAATAAAACTCGTTAATTTTCACTATTCTTGAGTTTTTTGTTTACTTACCCTCTTTGTGGGCAGGAGCAGTCCCTTCCTACAACAGCGGCTATGTCGTACCCACCTGAGTGGGCAGCTGCTTTCCAGGTCGGTCTTTTACATGTATTGAGATGATGTGCTCTTTGGTGTGATCGTACGAGTGACTGGTGGTACACAGATTGAGATGATGTGCTCCTTGCTGTTGTCGTCCTACAAGTGATTGACCTTACATGGCCGTACTCCTTGGTGAATTTTGCATTAACATTCTTTATGCGTTATTATTATACTGTATTAGTGTTGGGGTTCGAATCCAAGAGCTCTACGTCCACAGGCAAATGGAATTACCACCCGGGCTAGAGCCCACCAGGATGAGCCTCGTTTTAAGGGATGCTTAACTTCTATTTTGTGGTAGTAGATGGTGCAGCTTGATGTAGTAACTGTTTATTCATAACCAGGCTTGTTGCAGTTTTTCTTAACCTCTCTCTTTTTGGTAATAACAGTGCATGCCTTGATGTGTTTATGCAAAATATATGAGCCTTGCATTCTTTGTGCATAATCAACCTATGAATTTTGTTGCTACTGATGCTCAACTTTTATATGTGGTATTAGAGCCTTTGATGTGGTTAAAACATATGCACCTTCTTGTCAGTACGAGTAACTTCTGTCTTGTAGTTGATGCATAACTTCTTTTGCATGGTATAAGATAATGCATCCCGTAACAACCAGTGTACATGTGAGCCTTTTTGTTAATGCTTGTAGCTTCTGTGTAGTAGTTGATGAAGCTTCTCACTATCATACATAATGAACCTCGTGATTTTATGGTATTCCCAAATGTGGTCATACGTAATGAGCATATGTACAAGCATTGTGAGTATGTGAATGAGCTCATTAACGTCATTACTTATACTAAACAAATTCCTACTTTTTACTTCAAACTGCCTTAAGGCATGCTTCTTCGTGTGTTCAGGCTTACTACAGCTCAGGCATGACACCTATGCCACCTCCTGGTTATTTTCCTTCTACAGGCACGTCCGGTCCACAACCTCATCCATACATGTGGGGTGCCCAGGTAGTGGGCCTAAAAGTTGTAGATTTTTTAGTTTTTGTAGCATGGATTTAGTCACTCTTTTGGTAAGTGGATGTATTTCTAATCAGCTGGCATGTGCATGAGCAGCCATTAATGCCACCTTATGGAACGCCACCTCCATTTGCTACAATGTATCCTCATGGAGGGATGTATGCACATCCTTCTATGCCAGCTGTAAGTGATTTTATCATTCGAGATGGCTGTTATCAATGGCTTGTGAAGTCCTACGTTTTAGATTTCAAGATTGTTCCCACACCTCTTTAAAACAGGGAAATCATCAGTACAGTCCCTACAGTTTGGCTACTGCAAATGCAAGCGAGTTTCACGGGGTATGTGCTTTTATTGTGGTTTAACTTTTTCAACTTGGGGGAAAGGTTTTCACCCTGTAACTTAGTCTTTGAAAATTTGCATGCCTCCTGCAGGTTGTTGCGTCTGTGGGTACGGATGCAGAGGGAAAGTCTACCGACGGGAAAGGAAAAAGTCCTGTGAAAAGGTCTAAAGGAACTTTGGGAAGCCTTGGGGTGCTTACCGGGAAGGGGGAAGGTGTCCGAAAGGGGGTCCCTGGGTCTATGAATGGCTTTGTCTCACACAGGTTAATGCCTGAAACGGATGTTAAGTCTGAAAGATGCCATGCTTTGACATGTAAGTCATATAAAGCTTTTCTGATTTTGTAGTGGCGAAAGTGGGAGTGAAGGTTCAACAGAAGGGAGTGAGGAGGATTCTCAGAACGTAAGGCTTGATCGGTGTCCTGCTCTTTTGATTTTCCGTTGAGATCAGGTTTTCTTTGTGTTAAAACTTCAAAAATGCCTATGATTCGACTCCTCCGAGGTGCTGACAGGGTGTACAGGGTGTTGCGGATCAGGTGGTGTCTGAAGGTATGAGTATTAAATGCCGAACTATTCTCAAGTTGCATGGACAGGGCTTGGACACATGCATCCATGTGTGAACATACATATAGACTCTTCCACTGCAAAGCATTTTATGTGTTGTCACCATAATACAATGCCCTAGTTGTATTTGGTAGCTTTCATCTTCCATTCATGCCATAAACCCATTGGATACATAGACATTGCTTGCCCCCTTGCCCCTCCCTTGCGCCCCCCCCCCCCCCCCCCCCGCACTTTTTGACTGCATCTTTTTTCTCTCTTGCAGCAGCACCAAATCATGTGGTATATTCTACTCCTAATGGAGGTGCAAATGATGTCAACCATGTGACTGGAAATCATCTCGTGCCTGCTATGCCAATCTCAATAGGTGGGAAGCAGGCTGTAGGTGCTGGGCCACTCACTAATCTGAACATTGGCATGGATTATTGGAGTGGAGGAACACCAGGTGTGTTAGCTGGTGGTGGTGGAGGTAAACGTGGTGCCTCGACCAATATGTTAGGTCCTGCTCGAGATGGAGTTGTTGGAGAAATTTGGCTGCAGGTCCCCCCCCTCCCCCCCCCCCTCCTCTCTCTCTCTCTCTCTCTCTCTCTCTCTCTCTCTCGGTCAAGTTCCATTCCCTGCACTTCGGTGCTATCATATGGATCATATGTGGTCAGCTACCTTTGCTATGGCATTAAACGACTCATCATCATCATCATTATCATGCACTCTGTGTTCAAATCTTTGGTTATGCAGGATGAGAGAGAATTGAAGCGACAAAGAAGGAAACAGTCCAATAGGGAATCGGCCCGGAGGTCCAGGTTGAGAAAGCAGGTGCATTGCCATCGATTCTTTTTTGAAACTCACAACGCAGGGTCTTGCTTGAGGCTTTCCATTTTCAGACAGGCTTAAACACAATGCTTGGTTCTTTGTACAGGCAGAATGTGAGGAACTTGCATTGCGAGTGGAGACACTCTCTAAAGAGAATGCATCCCTACGATTCGAACTGGATCAGATCACAGAAGAATGCAAGAAACTAACCGCAGAAAACTGCTCTTTGCTGGTAAGGATTTCATTTACCTTTATAATGAAGTGAAAGGGTGGCTGGATCATCCAGAACCTTGTCTTGAAATTGTGATTTTTGAAATGCCTGCAGGATCAGTTGCAACTGCCAAGGCGTGAGGTTGTGACTGGGGAATTGAAGAAAAACACCAACATCTCTACTTCAGAAGTTTTAGAAGAAAGCTTATAGTTGGACAATGAAATCCCTTCAGAGGGAGGCCAGAGAAACTAATGAGATTCTCAACCGAACAGGTAGTCGGACCCTTAATCTGGAAGGGGCATGCTGCCATTTTTCTTTGTAATGGTTGCTAAGGCAACACGGACTCGGCCTTTTGCATGAAAGCAACATGACACACTAATTTTGCTACAAGTAGAGCTTTCTTTAGTAAATACATGTACAGCTTTTAATTCAGACTTAGGAAGGCTGGGGCCGTTTTCTTCATGCTGACACCACAATTGCAGTTGCAATCAGTAACTGCCTTTGTTGTATTTTGGAGAATGTTTGGCAAGAAGTGGTAGTTGGTGCATGATAATCCATTTAAGGGGTATTGGCATTGTGGATTTAGAGCATGATTCTTCTCTGTAAACTCATTGTTTGGGGCTTGCAATGAGGAGTCGACTCATGGAGTCCTGGAGCAGGATGCATAATATCCATATTGGGAGAGAGGGGACATGGTTGTTTGAACACAGGTGGATTTTGTCAGCGGGTAATTTGCAGCAACCGGTCTCCTTAGCCTCATGCTTTGCAGCTAGCCTACTCTGTGTTTAGCACTAACTTCAGCTGGCTGTATTTCATATTTAACCATGGTCGGAGGAGGAGAGACTGCTGTAAATCCTGATGTGGAATGATGCAGTTTGTCTCCAGACCAGCTAGCCTACTCTGTGTTTAGCACTAACTTCAGCTGGCTGTATTTCATATTTAACCACATGTACAAAGTGTCATAGAAGCCAAGAAAGCTGATGTTATGGTAGACATGACTTTTGAGTCTATGGCTCGAGAAGTGAGCAAGAAGCCAAGGGAGTTGGCACTCTCTTATCTTATCCGAAAGGGTGACCTAAAAGAGGGAGAGGATGGACAGCTTATGTTCAAGAATCCACCCCGTTTGAAGCATGGAGACCCAGCCTCTCAAAGGTTGAGATCATTTTTGCATAAAGAAGAAGTATCGGTCACTTCTCGCCATGCATCCACTCCTCATGGCACAGGAGGAAACAGATTCATGCATGCTGAAGGCCATATGGATTCCAAGTATGTACATCATGGGGACAGTGGTCGGCATGCAAGCCAAAAGACCTTGCCTATTGAGTTGTCTCGTGGTGAGACAATGCATCTTTCCGTGAGGACACATTTTTTCTTACTCACATATTCAAGCATCATGGTATGCCAAAAATCCATCATTGGGGATAGAGATCCCAGGACTACAAGCCTCTTTTGGAGGGCTTTATTTGATAACATGGGTACTAAGCTTGAGTTTTTATCAGCTTATCACCCCCAAACGGATGGCCAAAGAGAAGCTGCAAATTCAGGCGTGTTGGATTTGTTGAAGTGTTATGTGGCAGATCAAAAGACCACGTGGGAGAAGTATTTTCCACTTGTAGAGTTTGCCTACGACAACACACTTCATGCCTCCACGGGAAAGGCCCCATTTGAGATTATTTATGGCAGAGTGGTCTTGCCACCCATCCTTCGTACAAAGGATGAGATTTTTGCAGCTGATGAATATGTGCGTGACTTGGATGTAGCCTTTGCTTAGGTGCGGATAGCCATTGCAAGGTCACAAGACAAGCATAAAAGGGCTGCTGACAAGCATAGAAGGGACATGCAAGTCAAGGAAGGTGATTGGGTATTGCTGAAATTTGAGAAAGCTAGGCTTCGGAAGAGGCAAGGACGAGAGGTATCATATCCAAAGCTTTCTACTCGATATTATGGACCCTTCAAAGTGGTTGACAAGATCAATGAAGTGTCCTTCAGGTTTGCTTTACACAGCCATTGGAAGATTCACAATGCTTTTCATGTAAGTCTTTTGCGGAAGTATGTGGGGCCATATCCAGAGGAGCCAGTCATAGAAGATCCACCAGAAGTTGATAAGCTTGAGGAGATCCTTCAGCCAGAGCAAATTGTATTTCACAAGGAGAGAAAGTTACCACATGGGAAGCTTTCCAGGGGATACCTTGTGAAATTTAAAAATTCTTTGCCAATTGATGCAAAGTGGGTAGACGAGGATTATTTTGCTGACTACCCTCATGATGAAGAGATAGACTTATAGTTTTCCAATAAGGAAGAACTATTCGTCATGTGGATTGAATTTACTCAGCACTCCACCTTCTGGGATTACCAGTCAGGAAATTTGTAGAGACATTACTGGAAGAGACATAGGATTTCATGCTGTCAGAGTGAAGTCAATGATGATTTTCTCATGATACCAGAGTAAAGTCAATGATAACTGATCTAGATCAGCTCGCTGAAGCTCCCGCCGTTCACCCCCTGCTCGCGCTGCTCGCCCCTTGCCTCCCCTTTCTCGCGCCCTGTCCCCCGCCTTCCAGCGCTTTTGCGCCCCCCCCTCTTCTCGCCATCGCGCCCCCCCCCCTTCTTCTCCTCGCTTTCTCTCCCTCTCTCGCGCTGAAGCGCCCCCCTCCCCCCCACTTCAGTTCGCCTTCGCTGAGTGTTGCCAAGGTCCTTGCCATGAGTCCCCTTGACATCAGGGGTGCTCGGGCTTTCTTCAGACCTTGGCAGCATGGATTTGACCCAGCAGCGGCGGAGCAGGGAGAGCGCCTTTTTCATGTTACAGTTTGCTTCCCTGGACTCCGCCGGGAGTATCTTCCGCTCCTCCCCAGGCTCGGAGCATTGGTGGGCTCGGTACTAGAGACTGGCCCCTCAGCTGCTTCAGTGGTGGCCAGAGCAGCTGGGCTACCTTCGGTCAGAGTGTTGGTGTCTGACATCTCCTCCCTTCCTAAGGTCATTCAGCTACCTAGGATAGGGGGGGGATGGATAGATCAGAGAGTGGAGTTCTTGGGGCTCCCGAATCAGTGCTTCATTTGCAGACAGGTCGGCCATCTGGCCAAGGCCTGCCCTCGCAGGAGACCCCGACCCTCACCACAGCAGGCTACTGATGGCCCGCCCACAGATTCGGCTCGGCAGGCTGCCTCCGGGACACCTGCTCAGGCCACAGAGGCCTCGGAGTGGCAGCCTGGACAGGGGCGCCACCGAGGGAGACAGCCACAGCAGCACGTCCAGAGACCGCTGCAGCAGCAGCACCCACAGTCTCAGCCTCACTAGGTTCCCGTGAGGAACAGCTTTTCTCCCCTCCAGGAGGAGACCCCCGCGGCGCCGACTGAGGACCAGGAGATGCCAGCACCCCCTCCTTCACCCCTCCCCACCCCCACCCCTGTCCCCCCCCCCACCGCCTCGCTTCCACCATCGCCTCCTCCCGCCTCCGCTCCGGTTTCGGCAGCGCTCCCTCTCCACCCCCCTCACCTCCCCCTCCTCCCCCTCCGCCCGCCTCACCTTCCCGGGAGGCCCTGGCAGTTCCCTGGCGCTCACCTGCAGTTCGGAGAGCGCTGAGCACTGACCTCGCTCGAGCATCACAGAGGAGACCTATGCCGATTAGGGCTTCACGGATTTCATCTACTCGCAGTCGGCTGAGTCGCCTTGGCATTAGACAGCGCTCGGAGGCTTTTGATTATACCTTCACACGGCTTTTTGGAGCAAAGGGCCCCCATGAGCCAGCACCCATCTGAGTTCATGTAGTGATACCTCCGGCCCGCGGAGAGGAGGCACTAGACTTAGCGGTGGCCTTCTCGTTCCCTCTATGTGGCCCTTGCGACCGGGAGTGGACTCTAGAGCTCGCTCTCAGCACTTTGAAGACTCAGGCAGTTGAGTTTTCTCATCACATGAGCGATCTGGAGGTGACAGATGTGATAGGCCGACTTTGGGAGTTGGTTCATTTTTTCTTGGATCCCGGGAGTGTGGATACCTCAGGGATTCGGCATTTGGTCGTTCGCATAGTGGCAGACTTAGCACGCGACCCTGGATATGTGTGTATACACGAGGTTGCTTTGTCAGAGCGGGAGGCAGTCGCCATGGGCCACAGTCACTGGCGCCTGATCCGGGATTCTTGCAGCACATCGGGTGGGCAGATTCGGAGCCGCTCGGATGGGGACTACTCTCCATCCAAGCCGCTTGCGAAGGCCTGCCGTACGGCTAAGACAGCATCCACCTCAGCAGGGCATCCATGAGGATCATCTCATGGAATGTACAGGGCCTTGGCGGAGCACATTTTATACGCTATCGTGGTTGCTTGAGGCAGGAGCTTCAGAGATACCTGGTTGGTGGCAGCATTGATATTTTGATGATGCAGGAGCACCACTTGGGTGAGAGCAGGATCCGGAGATATGGTTCGGTGATGCCTGGTAGATGGGACACTTTTTGGTCTGCAGGGTTTGGTCCTTTGGGTGGACAGGGAGGAGTATGCATGGTCATTGCAGATGTATGGCAGCAGGCCATTGTGGATCGAGGGATCATTGTGCCTGGTAGAGCACAGTATGTCATTCTGAGGATGCATGATGAGCTATTGGGCGTGCTCAACGTCTATGCGCCCAATCATGCTAGTGCCAGAGCAGAGTTCTGGACCCAGGTTACGGATGCATTGCCAGAGGCCGCACATTGGTGTGTCGGGGGAGACTTCAACATGCTTGAGGACCCGGCAGATAGGGTGGGAGGCAGTCATGTTACAGTGCACGGCATGGAGCTTGCAGCTTGGGACCGGTTGTGCATGTCACTGAGGATCACTGATGCATGGCAGCATGGGGCTTTCTCTCGGTCTCAGGACAGTCTTAGTTTCTCCCGGTCGGATCGCCGGGGCAGGGAGGGACTAATCTATCACGGATTGATCGCTTTTATGTGGGCGATTGGTTAGGGGAGCGAGGGGGCTCCGTCGGCATTCTCGCTGGCACCTCATTTTCAGATCATGCGCCAGTTATCTTGACATTGGAGGAGAGGACACGAGAGCCCAGCTTGCAGTTGAGGATCCCAGAGAGGGTACTTACAGATCCCAGTCTCGCTGAGGACATTGAGAGGATCTGGCATGATAGTCAGTGCTCTGACCAGGATGCAGCGGGCCAGTGTGCCCAGGGACTCATCGATCTTAGCTCTTTTCTGCATGCTGCATCTTTGACACGGTTGGGAGAGATTCGCGAGCGGGAGCATCGGCTGAGACGCAGCCTTGCTTCGCTACAGCGCCTTCAGGAGCAGCAGCCTGCATGTGAGTGGGTGGCGTCCCAGCTGAGCCAGGCACGCCAGGAGGTTCGAGAGGTAGAGGAGCAGAGACATGAGTTTTACTATCGTCGTCAGGCCTCTCAGTGGACGCAGCTTGGCGATAGAGTGACTGGAGAGTTTTTTGAGATCACTGGGCCCCGTCATTCGCGAGCAGGAGTCTGCCAGCTTGGTAGACCGGATGGATCGGTAGCTACTGAGCTCGGGGAGATCAGAGCCATTGCCACTGCATTCTATAGAGACCTGCTTTCAGCGGAGCCTGCCCACTGAGGATCGAGATGTTTGCAGACAGACTGTGTGGGCCCATGTGCAGAGGAGGGTCACAGACCGTATGCGTACAGTTCTAGGTGCGCCTCTGTCAGAGATTGAGCTTGCCGAGGCCTTGAGGGTCCTGCCGCGACACAGTTGCCCAGGGGAGGACGGACTGACGCCGGCCTTTTTTATGCGCTATTGGGACCTTTTGGGGCCAGGCCTCCGTAGGGGCTTTCAGCATGTTTTGGACACTGGGGTGATGCCGCAGAGCTTTTCAGAGGGCTTGATCTATCTTATCCCCAAGGGGGAGGGAGTATCAGATGATATTAGGCATTGGAGGTCTATTACGATCCTCAATACTGTCTACAAGGTCTTAGCAAAGGCCTTGAGTTTGAGGATCCAGCCGTTCCTGGGGGAGTTGATTCATGCTACTCAGACAGGATTTGTCAAGGAGCGCAGTATCCTTGACAACATCTTTACTTTCTGGGAGGCGACGGCCCGAGCTAGATTTCTTGGCGAGGACTTGGTCGTGATGCTTCTCGATTTTGAGAAGGCATACGATAGAGTTGATTGGGGTTTCTTAGAGGGCACTATGCTTTGCCTGGGCTTTGAGCCAGGATGGATCAGAGGGGTGGCGGCTCTGTATTCCACAGCTCGCAGCCAGGTGTTGATTGCAGGAGGACGGGGGCCGAGTTTTGAGCTGACCAGATCAGTCCGTCAGGGGTGTCCCCTCGCCCCTTTTCTTTTTCTCTTCTTTGCGGAGGCTATGAGCATGTATTTGACGGCAGAGGAGGTCGGTTTGAGAGGACTTCAGCTCCCAGTCCGGGGGGAGGACCTGCTTGATGCTGAGTTTGCAGACGACACAGGCTTATTTTTGCATGGCCAAGAGGCCAATCTTCTTCGGGCAGAGCAGTCGCTCCAGGTTTTTAGTGCAGCTTCGGGAGCATTGATCAATTGGCGCAAGACAGTGGCCTTTTGGATCAGTAGTGCTCCCACTCCGGCATGGAGCCCGGACCCCGGTTTTAGATGGATTCCTCCAGGCACAGTAGTGCAGTATTTGGGATGCCAGATTGGCCTAGATTTGTCACCTGAGCAGCAGATTACCCCGCTTCTTCTGAGCATTCGGAAGAAGCTTTTGTATTGGAGTACAGCTCGACTATCCTTGGCTGGGAGGGTGGTGGTGGCAAATCAGGTGCTGTTAGCGACCATGTGGTACATTACGTCTTGCTGGATCTTCTTGAGCTCTTGCATCAGCCAGGTACAGAGGCTGATCAGGAACTTTCTGTGGTCTGGGCGGGACGGTCAGCCAGCTCGGGCAAAGGTTGCATGGGCAGTTATTACACTTCCGCTGGCTCAGGGAGGTTTGGGCATTATAGATCCAGTTGATCAGAGTAGAGCTTTATTGGGGAAGCTTATCGTTCGGGGGTTGCTCCCAGGCGCTGAGCCTTGGAAAGAGCTCCTCTTGCAGCGGCTGCAGGCTCGGGCGCCCCCAGCAGGGGGCACTTGGGCACTAGAGATTCGTTGGATCTTTATAGAGATGAGGAGGACAGGCCTCAGTAAAGGATGGGAGGACAGATTTGCTTTGAGTATCCTGAGAGCTTGGGAGCTGCTGAGACCGGGGCTCTCTCAGCGACCTCCTTCTTGTGTTGAGGAGCGGGCCAGATAGCCGCTCATCTGGAGCCCAGCGGTTCGCACAGAGCAGGGTCATATGCTGGGTTCTCGGCCTCGGCTAGCCTGGGGGCCTTTAGCGGCAGGCCCAGCTCGTAGTTTTGGAGACTGGCAGGCCTTCTGCAGTCTACCAGAGGAGATCCAGGTGGAGAGGCTGAGTCACTTCAGAGGGGGGTTGATTATGAGGGATGATATTCAGGAGGCACTCACGGAGGAGTGGTTCACGCCTCTCGAGCCAGTGGCCCCACGGTGGATGGGAGCCTTTACACAGTTGGAGATCCTGATTGCTGTCAGAGCTTGCACTGAGGATGGCAGTTGCCTTTACTATGAGATTCAGGATGAGGGCAGACTCCAGAGAGTGGAGGTGGAGTCGCCTTTGGTTGCAGAGTGCACCTTTCAGAGGATTCGGGTAGTGGCCGCCGCTTCTCGGAAGTGGCATATTGACCTCGACCCTGCTGATGTGCTCCCGGATTGGCGCATATGGGCATATGCAGCGCGCCCCTTGGCCCGGCTACAGTGGGACCCCGGGGAGTACGAGTGGCGTGATCCTTATGCATCCCTTGAGGCCACAGAGATCACCTTTTTCCAGTATACTGTTCGGCTGGGGCGACATATTTTGACGGCGAGGAGGACGGTCTCTCCAGCGGCAGTGGGGCATTGGCGACTACAGGGACTCTCACAGGAGTTCCTGGAGGATTTTTGGACTCGACTCTGGGCTAGTCGACAGGCCCGCAGGATCTCGACTTTTCAGTGGCTGGTCGCCCACAGGGGCTCAGTAGTTGGTACTTGGCTTGTTTACAGCGGTCTTCCGGCGGCTTGCGTCCGATGCGGCTACCCTATGGAGACACAGAGGCATTGCCTTTGGGATTGCCCTCAGGCGCAGCAGATTTGGCTGCGGATGCTGCGTATTCTGGCCCCCCTCTCTCCAGAGGGTATGTTTACGTGGGGTACCGCTGCTTGGTCGACTTCGTCAGGGCCTGCTGTGGGCTATGAGATGGAGCAGGGCAGTCAGGCCATCAGATTTATTAGGGGCCAGCCTCGCCTGGTTCCGGCACCGGATTTCTCGTCCGCCAGCTGGACACAGGAGAGGGATTTACGATGGGAGCTCCTCAGCAGCCTCACCATCTGGTTCACCTGGAGGGTCCGGTGCTTTACGGCCTTTGAGGGGAGATTGGAGCCACCAGCAGAGACTGTACGTGGAATTTGGCAAGAGTTGATCCACACCCTGCGAGGACAGTACGACCGCATCCGGGGAGACTCGGATGAGGCGATCTTACGGCGCCAGGCCTTTCACACCACTTGGCGCTGTGGCCCTTTCTACACCTTACACACGGGATCCCCCCGTTGGCACTACAGGCCACCTGTTTGGCTCTTCCCCCCCCCCTATTGTATGATTTAGCCTCTCAGTTCTTTGTACTGATGCTTGTATTTTGCAGCACCTAGGGAGAGTCTCCCGGGCTGCCATGCTGTATTCACTGGTCTGTCTCTCTTATGAGCAGGCGAGATCTTTTGTAGCCCTACGGGCGTTTTTTATATAACTAATGAAAGGATCTTTTCTTGGAAAAAAAAAAAAACTATTCGTCATGTGAGAGGTAGCACCACTGTCGGCAATCCACTCATCCGCAGTATGCGTATCAAGATCTTTGATTACCACAAGTGATGTGTCACATGAAGAAGTAGAAGACATAGCAACATATGCAACCTTGGTGTTACCGTCTTTCTTCTTGTCTTTGTCTTTGTCGTGAGAAGATGTTGATGCAGAAGAACCCTTAGATTTGGATTCAAGTTCAGCTTTTATCTTCTTGGATGCCGCCTTCTCAGCAAAACAACGATCCTCCGTATGGCCACTACGACCACAGAAAGTGCACTCCTTGGAAGAATCCTTTGATTTGTCCTTGTCGCCTTTGGTTGAAGAATCTTTAGCATTGGAATTAGAGCCTTTGCGTTGATCATTCCCCTTGCCTTTGCCTTTGCCCTTGCCTTGGCTTACAAAAGCCGAGTCCTTTTTGTTTTGCTTGCGAGTAAGGCACTTATCATGAAGAAGACCCATAGTCTCTTCAAAGGAAGGGAAAGGAACTTGAAGAAAGATGTTATCTTTGAACGATTCAAAAGAAGAAGGCAATTTACCAAGTAGCTTGTGGACCGGATTGCTTACCAATGTACCAAACTCTTCAAGTTGCCGCTTGATTCGATTGAATTCTCCAAGCTTCTCCACTATGTTGTCGGATTCGGAGATAGAAAGCTTATCCAAATCTTCTTCCAACTTAGCCATCTTAACCGTTGAAAGTCTTCCATATTGCATTTGTATAGCGTGCCATAATTGTTGAGCGGTACTCCTTGTAGAGAGAAATTGAGACACAACCGATGTAGACATGCCATGCACAAGTAAAGCTTTGGCCCGTGCATCCATATAGGTTTGATATTAAGAAGCACCATATGAGGAGAAGTGATTATAGACCACACCCCGGCACTTTCCAAAAGAAGTTGCATAAACAATGACCAAGTGTGGTAGTTGTTTGGGGTAAGCTTTTGTGAATCGGAAAGACTTGGAAGGCTCAAAGATTGAGTGAATGGGTTGAAGGGCTGATATGATTGAGTGGGGAGAGGAGTAGTAGTGGAAGTAGTAGAAGGAGGAATCATAGTAGATGAAGTTGCCATAAAAGGCATAGATGATGTAGGGGTATATACCATAGAGGGCATAGAAGTATGTGGATAGGAAGGCATAAAGGACAAAGAAGAAAGAGAGAAAGGATCCGTAGAAGGTAATGGATACGACGGAAAAGAGAAAGTAGAAGCACCTATCGAAGAAGGAATTGCACCAACTTCCGTTGTAGTAGTTGCCGGTCCAACCGTCGTAGGAGATGTAGGATCCATAGTATCTTCAAGTTTGCCTTTGTCTTTTGGAGTAGAGGACTTCCGAGATCCCATAGGGAGTGGAGGGTGGGAAAACACAAGGGAAGAAGTGTCGTACCTCCAAAAACGCAGCCAATAGATGGGCTGTCCACCAAGGAAGTATCTCCAAAATATGCACAAAGATAGTGTGAAAAAACGCAGCCACAAAACGCAGCCGATATATGAACCAATAGACTCCGTAGAAACCACCAAAAGAGGGCTGAGAATGTAGCCTTAGGTAGAAGGAGTATGGAGGAGTTGATTGTCCACAAAAAATTTTCAGCCGGTAGAAAGGTGTAGAAAAGAGGATGAATATGTATCTCAAAACACCATGAAGAGGGCTGAAGCTGATGATGAAAACGCAGCCAAGAAATCTCTCCACACGAAGCCTCAAAAAAAAACGCTACCGCATGTAGGGAAAACTAGTTGGCAATGTTTTCACCGCAAGTAGAGTTGTAGGACTCGGATTGAAGTGCTTTAAAAGCACACTTGTAGAGGATGGTAAGGGGCTAGTTTGAAGCCTCTTGCATCATTGAATGAGTGCAAGGATGATGAGTAAGGGCTTCTGCAAAAAAACGCAAGTAGAAATTCTGCATGCAAGCAGTCTGCGAAGAATAACTCAAAAACGGTGAGAAATTTGAGAAAACTTTCTTCTGCAAAGTTGTAGACCACGATGATTCCAGTAGGTCTAGCGAGCACAATCCTCAAAAACGCATTCGTTTAGTAGATAATCAAAGAATGAAAAAACGCAATTGAAAGCGGGGTTGTTGAAGAGGACTAGAGGTAGAGAGGAAGAAGGATAAGGAGGCTCTATGTGCGCCACCACCTTGCTCTGATACCATGTGAGAAAGAAGAGATGAGAGAAGAGACAATGTACTCAAGAACTCATCAATGAACCACTAGCCAACTTGATTAGAAATAAACTACAATGTCTCATATATATAGGAAAGTTCCTCCATCCTTTCCTCCACCCAAAAATGTGTGTAAATAGGAAAAAATGGAAATGAATGCTATAAATCCCAAAAATGCCTAGAGGCTAAAGAGTGTGCCACTAGCATGACACCATCTGGAGATGACACCTATCTAACAGAAGCCTGTTGGTGCCACCCGTGTATGGCCAGGATGGCGTCTTACCTATGGGATTGTCACTCCATAGGAAGACCAGGATATATTTTTATATTTCTGTCGCGCCAATTTTGTGCCCGACAAGAACTTCTTGTACAAGTTTCATGAAAGGGAGATTTCGTCCATTAATGTGCACATGCATTTATGCCTACATGCATAAATTTGTTTTTGCATGACTTGTTTGCATGTGTCTGCCTATTATGTTGTGCCAGCACACTGGATGGGGACGCCCCAGTGTACCGTGGAGTGCTGTTTGCTGACTCGGTGGTGTGGCGTGTGAACAGGTGGTAAGTATTTCCATTTTGGTCCTTTTAAAAGGTAAAATTCATAAACTATGGTTAACTTTAATGTTTATAAGCTAATATGTTCACACACGTTTAAAAAAGGGACTGGACATTTTCTTTTGATGGTGCCCATAGTATTAAATTGGTATTAAGGCTTTATAACCTTTGAAAAAGGTATTGCGTATTGCATGAAACATTGGTATTTTATTCCATACGTGGGTGGTGGCTGGATATTTTTCTCTCCATCGCCTACAGTCCTCCTCTCTCCATCGCCTGGTACCCTCCTGCAATTTGACTCGCCTGCTGCCCACATAAATGGTACTTGCTGCCCAAGTGTTGTACCTACCTTCCACCTACACACGTGAGCTGTACTGTTGCTGAAACCTGTACCTGCCTGCTCTGAACCGGCCTGTACTTGCTGCCCATGTGCTGAATCTGCAAATACAGTACCTGTTGTACCTGCTGCAAGTACAGAATCTGAATACTACCTGGCTGGTTGTACCTGCACACGTGTGAAGCATCTAATGTACCTGTTGTACCTACTACAAGTACAGAATTTGAATACTACCTGGCTGGTTGTACCTGCACACGTGTGAAGTACCTGATGTGCCTGATTGTACCTACTGCAAATTGTACCTATTGTACCTGAATTGTACTCATTGTACCAGGTACCCTCATGTTTTCTCAGTGTGTTGGTATCACAAATGGCACAATACTTTTTCATCTTACACTCCTTCATATGACCCTGGTTGGAACACTTTGCGGACCAAATATCCGGACGGAATCCTACACTAACCACAACGTTACTAGTCATCAGCTTGGATAGAGCAGCTACCAACCGATCCTCAAGTTTACAGTCAGTTGTCTTCTAACCCTTCTTCAACTTTGCCTTGGTTTCAAAATCCAAATCTGAATCAGAATCACTACCTGAATCAAAGCTGGAAGATTTCGACTCCACTGATCTTTCTTCTTTTCTGTCCTTCTTTGGCATTTCCAAGGAGAGATCCATGATCCGCTCCATGAGGGCTGCTACCACCACCATGCGTTCAAAAGACTTCCAAGCAAGACCTATTGGAGCTAGAGAAGCGTTAATTTTATTTGATCCCCCAGACAAACCATTCTACCAGAAGATAGACGTCCGGCTGGAAGCATCCTTAACGACCCGTTCACTCTCATGAATCTCAGATTCAGATGCTGCAACAAGTCTTCTTTATCCTCCATAACGAGAGATCTTTGAACCACGGTTTGGTCGGAATCTCTCCTATGAGATTGTTGATAGCACCCAGAGCCACTGAAGAAACATCTAGAATTCAATTTTATCCACTATACCCCAATGATTGGTTAATGTTTATGGGAAGGATAATAATCCATGTACAATAATGCAAAAGCATCAACAAGCAAAATCCATTCAAGCTCAAGAGGAGCTTTCTTTCATACAGCATTAAATCTTCAGATTCCGCCAAGCCTTGAATGATAGCCCTTTTGGCGGGAAGAGGTAATTCCTTGGACCTTGACCAATGACAAGTCTGTGTTAGAAGATAAAGCAGTTAACAAGACCACATAGGGAAATATACTGACCACACCAGGAAGAACATTCCTGAGCATGGTCAGCATATACATGCTTTGCTCCTGCATTGCACAACTTAAAGAATTCTCTGAATTTAAATTAACAAATTTCAGATTTACATCACCTGGTACAGTGAGTACTATTCAGGTACAACAGGTACAATTTGTAGTAGGTACAATTAGGCACATCCGGTACTTCACACGTGTGCAGGTACAACCAGCCAGGTAGTATTCAGATTCTGTACTTGCAGCAGGTACCGTAGGTACATTAGATGCTTCACACGTGTGCGGGTACAACCAGCCAGGTAGTATTCAGATTCTGTACTTGCAGCAGGTACTGTATTTGCAGATTCAGCACATGGGCAGCAAGTACAGGCCGGTTCAGAGCAGGCAGGTACAGGTTTCAGCAACAATACAGCTCACGTGTGCAAGTGGAAGGCAGGTACAGCAGCCGTAGAGTACCCGGGCAGCAGGTACCATTCAAGTGGACAGCAGGGGAGTCAGATTTTAGGAGGGTACCAGGCGATGGAGAGAGAGGGACTGCAGGTGATGGAGAGAAAAATATCCAGCCACCACCCACGTGTGGAACAAAATACCAATGTTTCATGCAATACCTTTTTCAAAGGTTATAAAGCCTTAATACCAATTTAGTACTATGGGCACCATAAGAAAATGTCCAGTCCCTTTTTTAAATGTGTGTGAACATAGTAGCTTATAAACATTAAAGTTAACCATAGTTTATGGATTTTACCTTTTAAAAGGGCCAAAATGGAAATACTTACCACTTGTTCACACGCCACACAACCGAGTCAGCAAACAGCACTCCATGGTACATTGGGGGCATCCCCGTCGAGTGTACTGGCACAGCATAACAGGCAGACACACAAATAAGTCATGCAAAAACAAATTTATGCACGCAGGCATAAATGCATGTGCCCATTAATAGACGAAATCTCCCTTTCATGAAACTTGTACAAGAAGTTCCTGTCGGGCATAAAACTGGCGTGACAGAAATATAAAAAAATGTCCTGGTCTTCCTATGGAGTGACAGTCCCATAGGTAAGACGCCATTCTGGCCATACACGGGTGACACCAACAGGCTCCCGTCCATGCAGCACGAAGCAGGTCACACACGGGTGGCACGAAACTGGTTCCCGTCCGTGTGACGCAGCACCGCTAATAAGTAGGTGTTGGAGAGAGAGTACACGACCACAGCTGGCCGGCTCCCCTAGCCTGCATGGGGGTGGCCAGTTTCAAGGTGGGGTGTGGGTAGGTGGCCATATACCCACCCCCACACATAAAGGGTTAAGAGTGGGGTTCCCTTCCCCACCTTGGCCCATACGTGGGTGCCCATAATGGGTGCCCACTCTTAAATGAATGTGAACTTACAACCTTATAAAAATAAAGGTTAGAAAGAAAGCTTTTAAACAAACAAGTGCAATACACTTACCACCTGTTCACACGCAACAGAACTCATCAGAAGACAGAGCAAACTTCACGACTCACTAGCAGGCGTCCCTGCTCATCAGTAAGTGGCACGTCAAACATGCAAACACAAGAATACAAGTCATGCGAAAACAGTTCCAAACATGCAAAACATGAATGCATGTGCAAATAGTATCATGGACATATCTCCCGTTCATGGAACAAGTACAAAATATCTGTCGGGCACAAAAATGGCACGACAGAAAACATAAATCCTGGTCTTCCTATGGAGTGACAGTCCCATAGGCAAGACACGGCACAAAAATTGGCTCTTTCATGGCGTGACAATCCCATGGATAGAACACAGTCCAGGTCATACACGGTGGCACCAGTCTGGCTCCCGTCCATACGACACCGTCCTGCTAACACACGGGTAGCACCAGTCTGGCTCCCGTCCATGTTATGCAAAAATATTGGCCCCTTCACATGAGACACTGGCCTGGCCTCAAGTGAACGAGACACAAATCTGGAGATGGGCCAAATGGTCGGCCAATTGGTGACATCCCCCTGGGCTTCTAACGAGTTGTCCTCAACTGAAAAGCCTCAAGATATGCCTGCAACAACTGTGGGTAGTCAATAAAATAATCCTCATTTATCCACTTTGCATCAATGGGCAAATAATTTTTGAACTTCACAAGGTATCTCCTGGAAAGCTTTGCTGCAGGTAGCTTTCACTCCTTGTGAAAGACAATCTGTTTAGGCTAGAGGATCTCCTCAAGCTCATCAATCTCTGGCGGATCTTCTGTGACAGGCTCGTCAGGATCTGGCTCCACATATTTTCGGAAAAGACTCACATGAAATGCATTGTGAATCTTCCAATGACTAGGTAAAGCAAGTGTGTTTGACACTTCATTGATCTTTTGAATCACCTTAAAGGGTCCATAATAGCGAGGAGAAAGCTTAGGATATGATCCTTCTCGTCCTGGTCTCTTCCGAAGCCTGGCCTTCTCAAATTTCAGCAAAACCCAATCACCTTCTTTGACTTGCATGTCTCTTCTATGCATGTCAGCAGCCATTTTATGCTTATCTTGTGACCTTGCAATGGCTGTCCGTACCTAAGCAAAGGCTACATCCAAGTCACGAACATATTCATCAGTTGCAAAAATCTCATCCTTTGTACGAAGGATGGGTGGCAATATCACTCTGCCATAAATAATCTCAAACGGGGCCTTTCCTGTAGAGGCATGGATCGTATTGTTGTAGGCAAACTCAACAAGTGGAAGATACTTCTCCCATGCAGTCTTTTGATCTGCCACATAACACTTCAACAAATCCAATACGGCTGAATTTGCAGCTTCACTTTGGCCATCCGTTTGGGGATGATAAGCTGATGAAAATTCAAGTTTAGTGCCCATGTTATCAAATAAAGCCCTCCAAAAGAGGCTCGTAGTCTTGGGATCTCTATCCCCAACAATGGGTTTAGGCATTCCATGATGTTTGAAAATATTAGCAAGAAAAAGCTTGACCATATGATCAACTTTAATGGTTTTCTTGACGGGCTAGAAATGAGCTTGCTTGCTAAACTTGTCCACGATGGTCCAAATAGCATCATTCCCATGTTGGGATCTAGGCAAGTCCATAATAAAATCCATGGTAATACTTTCCCAAGGTTGCGAGGGAATAGGCAATGGCTGAAGCAAACTTGGAGGTTTTTGCCTATCAAATTTCACCTTTTGGCAAGTAATACATGCACGTACATAAGCCTCAATGTCTTTATGCATGCTGCAAGCACATAGGCTTAGACTGCTTGTCCTCTTGCATCTTGCTTACGTTTGGGGCATTGCCGAAACATATGCTCTTTGCTTCCACATACAAAACATTTCCCCTCTTTCGCATATTGCTCCCTTTGCTCAGGAGTCAAGCCAAACTTGTTTTTCTTGAGCACACTATCCATCGATGAGGTATTTTCATCTTTACCTCCCTTCTGGATCTCCCAGAAGCTCTTTTTAGGTGACTGTCCACCTTTTTGCAGATTTGGGACAGCCTTATCTTTGCCCTTTGAACCGCCTTGATCTTGCTTGATTTTGAGCACCAATTGCTCCGTAGCAAGAGCAGAGGCTGTAAGCTGTTACAAAGTATGTTTCGGGTGCAATTCAATGCTCGAACAATAAGCTGGTTGCAATCCGGAGCGAAACTTCCTCTTTCTTTCATCCTCAGTGATTTGCATAAAAGGAGTTACCTCAAGCAACACTTTCCAAAACTTATTGACATACTGTTGCACACTTTCATTATCTCTTTGCTCAAGTCTATCCCACTTTTGGGTGAGAGTTTGCCCCGCATTAGGTGGCAAGAACTGAGCATAAAATCTGTCCTTAAACTCTTTCCAGGTGCAAATGGGGTCTTTGGTGATCTTTTCAGTGATCCACCAATGAGCAGCGGTCCCCTTCAAGAACATGCTAGCATGGTGTACTTTAGACTTCTCAGTGAAGTCCTCATCGCTAAAAGCAATGTCAAACTGTGCCACAAATGCTAACACTTTGGAAGCATCATGCTCTCCATGAAAATTATCAAACTTAACGGATTTGTCACCTGCTTTAAATTCCTTGAGGTTTCTGGCATGAGGCTCATGGTCCTCTCTTTTTCTTTTCCCTTTATCCAACGGGGCAGTCCTATCTGCATAGGCTCCATGGGCCATCATGGAAGTTTCATGAAGCACGGTGGCATGTGCTCCACGAACTTGAGAATCAAATGCATGTGACTTTCGTGCATAAGAAAATGTCTCTCCATGAGACAATTCAGTAGGCAAAGCTCTTCTAGTGGCATACCTGTCACCCCTACCATGGGATATATGTCTTGAATGCATGTGACCATCATGCCTGCCATGAGCACTAGTATACATGTACCTGTTAGGCTTTGTGCCTTGTGCAGAAGATGCATGACGAGAGGTGACTGTCACCTCTTCCCTTTGCATAAATGACCTCAACCTTTGAGATGCGGGATCTCCATGCTTCAAGCGAGGTGGATTTCTGAATTTCAGCTCTCCATCTTCCCCCTCTTTGATGTCACCTTTGCGGAGGAGGTAGGAAAGTGCCAACTCCCTTGGCTTCTTGCCCACTTCCCGTGCCATGGACTCAAAAGTCACATCTACCATTGCATCGGCTTTCCCTTGCTTCAATGGCACTTTGCACATGGGGATCTTCATGCAAAAATTTCAGCTCTTGCTCTTGTGCCTGCAAAAGCTTTCTCATATGCTCCAATTCAGCCCTTATTGCATGAGGCTCTTCTTCTTGCATGACTGTCTTTCCTCGAGACAGTTGTCCCCTTGAATCACTATCATTTACCCTCTCAAGGGGCTTGTGCCTTCCTTGTAAAGCATGAGAACCACGCGAGGCACTTGATGGGCCCCTCGAATTAGGCACTTCCAAAGGGTTGCCTTGGCTGTCCATTGTGTTAAGTGTGCTAGAAGTGGGGTGTCCAATACACAGGTTCGTTTCCCCACTAAGAAGAGGGAAATAACTGTGCTCTGATACCAATGAAACCGATCCCGTCTAGTGGGAATAGACTCCGTTGGACACCCACGCGCGTAATAGCACAACTTAAATATCACAATTTGAATGGACAACTTAATAACAACTAAAAATTGAAATGAAATGAAATGTTGATCAATGGACACCAGCACTGGGGCCGGAACGGGCCGACCCCCCTCAATATATGATATATTATTGGGAGTATTTAAAAGATACAATGCTCCATGGGTTCAATGAACCAGATGATGTCCATGTACAACTGAGATGAATACAGTTACCAAACAAGAGACTCGAAGTAGACGTTCGAAGAAGAGCAACCCACTTGAGTGGTCAAGTCTCTACGGTCCTGTGCCTTCACTGGAATCCGCGGAGAGCGCCCCACTGGTGTTCCAGGACCACGCACAAACAGGCGCTCCCGTACTAACGTCTGGCTCTCCCGATCTTGGCACCCATGGACCGTGGTTCTCCAAAAGCTTGGACAACCCCGCACCGAACGGGTGTTAGCGGTAGAGAGAATCCTTTATCAGATTTAGAACAAAATCCTTTACTTAAATCTCAATCCACTTGTAGCTCGCGGATGGAAGACAAATACCCGATGCATCCAGGTGCAGCTACTACAGACGGACACAAACACAGGGCGCAGCAGCCTACTGGCAAGAGGGAAGAGTACGGAGCCGCCTGGAGGTTTGAGTGCAGCCGCTTGTGGAAGAGGGCAGCCGCATGTGTAGAGAGAGAGAACAGCCGCTTGTAGTCGCCCGTGGAGAGGAGGCACCACCACCTGCAGAAGACAGGCGCAGGTGCCTGTGGCTGCGTGTGGAAGAGAGGCGTAGCCACCTCCTGAGGAGGAGGAGGAGGCGTAGCCTGCTGTGGGAGAACGCAGCCGCCTGCTGTGCGGAACGCAGCCGCCTGAGGGAGGGACAGCTGCCTGTTGGAGAGCGCGTGCAACCGCCAGCTGTGGCCGCCTGTGGAAAGGTGGCGCAGCCGCTTGCAGAGGAGAGGCGCAGCCACCTGTGTAGAGAGAGCAGCCCACCATCGTGCAGCAACCTGAGTGCAAGCGGAGTGATGATTCCTGTCGTTTCCCCAAGCTGGTAAGGTGGTCGCTAATAAGTAGGTGTTGGAGAGAGAGCACACGACCACAGCTGGCCGGCTCCCCTAGCTTGCATGGGGGCGGCCAGTTTCAAGGTGGGGTGTGGGTAGGTGGCCATGCACCCACCCCCACACATAAAGGGTTAAGAGTGGGGTTTCCCTCCCCACCTTGGCCCATACGTGGGTGCCCACTCTTAAATGAATGTGAACTTACAACCCTATAAAAATAAAGGTTAGAAAGAAAGCTTTTAAACAAACAAGTGTAATACACTTACCACCTGGTCACACGCAACAAAACTCGTCAGAAGACAGAGCAAACTTCACGACTCATTGGCAGTTGTCCCCGCTCAGTAAAGTGGCACGTCAAACAGACAAACACAAAAATACAAGTCATGCGAAAACAGTTTCAAACATGCAAAACATGAATGCATGTGCAAAGAGTATCATGGACATATCTCCCGTTCATGGAACAAGTACAAAACATCTGTTAGGCACAATGATGGCACGACAGAAAACATAAATCCCAGTCTTCCTATGGAGTGACAGTCCCATAGGTAAGACACAGATCCAGGCACGAGCCTCCCTATGGAGTGACAGTCCCATAGGCAAGACACGGCAGAAAAACTGGCTCTTCCATGGCATGACAATCCCATGGATAGAACACAGTCGAGGTCATACACGGGTAGCACCAGTCTGGCTTCCGTCCATACGACACCGTCCTGCTAACACACGGGTGGCACCAGTCTGGCTCTCGTCCATGTTATGCAAAAATACTGGCCTCTTCACATGAGACACTGGCCTGGCCTCAAGTGAACGAGACACAAATCTGGAGATGGACCAAATGGTTGGCCAATTGGTGACGCTTTCTCTCTCTTCTCTCCATGTCTTGCTTGCATTTTGCATCAGCATGTTTCAGGAAGGTGTTTAGGGCTGAAAGAAGACTCCCAGAGCTTCCGCATGTGACAGATGGTAATTGTAACATGCAACTATTTTGATTGTGTAACGCACAGGAAGACCTTCTTTATTCCTTTATGTTAGTGAGCATGAAGCAATCCACCTAAATCTCTATTCATAGGAGACATAGCTGAAGAGAGAGAGAATGTAGAGACAACACGAGATTGGGTCCCAATCTACCCACTGAAGGGCCCCCTCCCGCAAGTAGGAGTATTTGCTTTATTGCTTTGGAGAACTCCTTTACAATGCAGAAAACTCATTGAAGACGGTTGACTGAGGATTGCCAAACACAAGGATAATGTAGACCAAACGTTTGCTGAACCCTCAAAAGGGGTTGAAGACAACTATGAAGCCACTTCGGAGAGCCTCATGCACACCTAGATGTACTGAGGGAGATGCAAGAATGAAGGCTGAATGCTGAAGAGAGCTTCGGACTGCAAGGCTCATTGGACTGCCCTAGAGCCTTGACTCTTTGCTAAACAACTTCTACATTCCTCTATATATTTGCTATGCTAGGGTAACCTACATGAACTGATTGTCCTCCAAGTGGGTTAAGTGATAAACTCTGACATCTAAGGCTTGGAAAGACATACGTAGCTCGTGCTTGACATGTCCGTGGACTAGGGCTCACAATGGGGTCACGAGATACGACAAATAATCCTAAAAAAGGCACTATTTTTGTAGAAGTATGGGACTGATGATGAGCCAATGTGTTATTGTATGGCATCTCAGTGCATGGGTGCATGTGACATTCCCTCCTGCTTAGCTTGGCGTTAGTTGCATGGCCTCCGAGTAGTCCGTCAACATCTGTAGGTACTCTTGGAAGAATTCCTCGTCGAGCCAAATGGCTTTGTGAGTGGCTCGGTCTTTGAACTTAGTGTAGAATTATCTCAGTCTTTGATGAGAACCATGCTTCCACTTGTGGAGGAGAGTCTGCACAAGCTTGATAATTTTTGCTTCGTTGATCACTTTAGGCTGCTGCCCATTTGGAACCTCTTGCAAGGATGGTCCATAAGGCTTCAACCATGAGATGTGGGAGACATCATGCATAGTCTAGTTGGGCAACTTCAACTTCATGGAGACATCACTAAGCGTCTTTACAATAGGGAATGAGCCAAAGCTTCAGAAAGAGAGCTTGAGACAATGCTTGCCCACTTGCTTTAACCGTTGCTTCATAATTCGGAGAAATACTCAATCTCCCTCGCATTTGACGTCTTATCTAGACTTGTTGGCCTGCTTGGTGTATGCTTCGTGTGCTTTGGCCAGGCGCTCCCTCACGGACTCAATAATCTCTCAAAATGTTTCTGTGGTCTTGTTGGCCTCCAATGATGGTGACACCATCCTCGTTAAGAAGAGA
Organism: Cibotium barometz; assembly: GCF_041138505.1. Taxonomy (NCBI): domain Eukaryota; kingdom Viridiplantae; phylum Streptophyta; class Polypodiopsida; order Cyatheales; family Cibotiaceae; genus Cibotium; species Cibotium barometz. The sequence continues at coordinate 52,309,341 of NC_141071.1, read as the reverse complement.
TGAGAAACGACGACTAAATGCTGCATGATGTGGAGTCCTGCCAATATTGGCTTCATGCGTGTCATTTAGGATAGCCTGCACCAAAGGAAGATAATGTTCCCATTTCGACTGCTTGTCATTGCAATATAAGATTTCAGAACATCAAAGGCCAATTGATTATGTATTTTTGCCTTACCGTCTGTTTGTGGATGAAATGCACTAGACAACTGCAACTTAGTCCCAAAGTTCTAAAATAATGCTTTCCAAAAATGTGAAGTAAACTTGGGATCTCCGTCTGGAGTAATTGTCGGTGGTAAACGACAAACGGGGTACTAAACAAGCGAGCAATATCTTTTGCTATGGCTGTCTACTTGCACGGAATGAGCATGCAAAACTTAATGAACCGGTCAACAATTGTCAAACACTGTGTATTCCTGGTTTCCATAGTTGTTGAAAGAGGGCCTATGAAGTCCATACTGATATCCTGAAAAGGTTTCTCGGAAACAGGTGAAGGTTGAAGCAACCCGGCCTATTTCGAGTGTGGAACTTTCACTTTTTGGCAAATCTGGCATGCTTGGATATACTAGTAGATGTCCCTTCTCATATTCGGCTAATAAAATAACCACTCTAACTTCAGTAAGGAACGGTGATACCACGATGATCCCCAACAAGAGAATCACGGGCATCATGAAGAAGTGATGGTCTTTTTCCCCTTATTACACATAGCTGGTCTTTTCTCCCTTGTTACACATAGCCGGTTTTTGTAGAACAACTAGCCATCTTGAACTATAATGATCCGATTTTGAAATGAGGGCCAAATTGTATGGGAATTCTACTAATCCTCATATTGTGCCTTCATACTATCTAAATCTTTGTCTTGAATTTCTAGCACAGTGGACCCTTGTAATGTTTGAATGGTGGACGTCCGACGAAGAGCATTAGCAACAGGGTTATTCTTGCCAGGTACATATTCAATCATGCCTCCAAACTGTTAGAAGATTTGACTTCACTTGGCTTGCCTATCACTCCATTGGGCACTAGGCATGGTCTGCCAACATTTAATGCCTCGTGATCTGTAGAACACTTGTGCCCATGTGCTAGGGTTTTCTAGACACAGAAAGAACACAAGAAAGAAGTAATGCAACCGAAATTCAAGCACAAGATGTGATTGAGAATAAAGAGGTCAAATCACAGCCCTGTGACCCAATGTAACTCTTGGCTAGCACTTCGCACGCTTTGGAAAGTCCAAAATTGAGGAAAGCAAATCAATATGACGATTTGGCTACCCACGTATATATATGCTTCAATGTTCCTAGTCAGCCAATAGTACTGTTGTCGGCCACCTGGATGCGATTGCCACGTCATCGTCGCCATGTTATCATTTCCATGTGGTAGTGCCACATGTCACTTGCATTGTCCGACTCTGCCTGCTGTCAGCTACTATTTGATGTTCGGTTGTGTCCCACATACTTGTAGGGGTGTCACATTCTCCCCTACTTGCATTGTAGTTGTCCTTAGTTGCACGGTATCCATTTAAACTTCCCTTCCTTAAAAGGAAAAGACCCTAGCAAAGCTCATCTAAGATAGCCAAGATCCTAAACACTTTGAGATCACTTTGCGTCCATTGTGAAGGTTCACATTCCGTCCTCGCCACGTCATCTCAAAGATCTGAAAGAAACCTGCGGGGGATGACCAACTTCCACCAGATCGAGCACTTTCCGTTTGTCCAACCGTCCATGAAAAAACATTGCAAACCGTTGACTATTCTCCGGTAGCCCATGAGAAGAACATTCTGGGGAATGGCCAAGCAAAACTCTGCCATCCAAACTCCAGCCACTAATGCATCGGCTCAAATGGAGCACAAGAACTCCTTGTACCGGCTCGAATGCACCTTGAAGGACGAAAGCAAAACCAAGAACAATATTACTTAGAAACGTTGCACCAAATATGTATCCATGAGTACTACTTGGCACTTGAATGTCTAAACCACCCATGCCCTGTGGAACATACTCCAAGTAATACATCCGCTGATACACCGAAGTCAAAACGTCGTCGTTGTTGGTACAATCTCTAAAAAATCTGTGTGCTGTGAATGTAACAGCCCTCTAAGATTCAACCTAATACATAGGCACGAACAAGGTTAGAGAAACCAAATAAAAGGGGTGTAGATGATCTCACCACCCAATCGTAGGTTCGCGTTTGCAAACCTCCCCCGAGCGAGGGGCTAAGGTACTGTAAGATCCCTCTAGGATTCAGCCTAATACACATGCACAAAAAAGGTTAGAGAAACCAAATAAAAGGGGTGCAAGCCATAGTCACAAGAAACAGGGGAAAAGGGTCCTTGAAACGGGGAAACGCCATTTCCCCACTCCACGATGCTAGAAACGGCCGAAACGCCACGTGACAAAAAACCCCAAAGAAGTGAATGTTGTAAGGTACATGAAAAAAGGCCCAAAAAAAATTAAAGTGCGGCGTGCGCTACCTGGTCCAATTAAAAAACGTAGACTGCCCACCACCCAACATATCAGACGAAAAAAAAAGGTCCAAAAAAATTAAAGTGTTGCCTGCGCTGCCCAGCCCATTAAAAAAACGTACACTGCCCACCACTTAGCATCGGAAGGAAAAAATACAAACAATGTATGTGCATTGGAGTTGGGAAGAAAAATATTATTGTTGCCCCCAATGTACTGATTCAATTTAGGGAACGTAAAAAAAAAGAAACGTTGGCATCCACAAATGACTAGGTTCTATCAGCATATAAGCCTGTAGTACTTTTTTCTTCTGTACTTGCACACAACTAGTTTTGAGTTTGTAATAATTAGTTTTAGTTTTGTAATTTAATTTTTCAAGTATATGTGCCGTTTGCTACCCGTTTCCGTTTCCCATCGGTGGGGGTGCCGTTTCTGTTCCTGTTTCCCGTTTCTAGTGACTATGGTGCAAGCTCACCACCCAACTGTGGGTTCACGTTCGCAAACCTCCCCCGAGCCACGGGCTAAGGTTCCACCCCCACGAGTCCATGCGAGTTAGCCCTGGCATCCCATACCACCAGTGTTTGCCCACAGGGGCCCTTGGCAAGACTACCCGTGATCCGCCATGTCCATGGCAGGCGTAAGCCTCTTGGTCTAGGTTCAGAACACAATGAATCAATAATAACCCAAGACTCACTTATATACTGATTATTGCTGCTATGAATAACAGTCTAGTCATGAATAGCCAATAACCTTGGATTTATTAATATTGAACCTTAGCCACCTATCCAAGCTTGCTTTCCCTAATCCCAAGGCTCCCCTAACCTTGCTGGATTAGTCCCTAACCCCAAGGGTTAGTGCTAGGTACATAACATTTCTCCCCACTTAGGACATTTCCACTTTTTAAAATAAATGAAGGAGAAAATAACTACCTGCATTAACTATCTCCGAAATCAGGTTTATATGTGTCTATTAAATCCACAAAGCCACATATTAAGAAACCAATGTACCAAAGGCTGTTGTTTCTCCAACAATGACCGTGGAAATAAGACAAAAAACAGAACCTTCTCAGATCCTTGAAGAACATAAACAATCCTTCAATCCTTCAACTCCTTATGGAATTGGAAACCTGGAATCGCTGAGACAATATCTGCAAGCTCTAACATAATACACATCTTTCTAGGATCTGGTAAATCCTTGTACCTAGGGGATATATGTTACGACCCTGTGTTTTTTCCTTTGGACAACAAGTTGGTGGGCACGGACACGGGCACAAGATGGACAGTGTGAACATGCATCAAGTTTGGGTATGAAAAGGAAACTCATAAATGGTGGCCAGCCCAAGTGTGAAAGGGGACAAGAGGGAATTTTATTGTTTATAAGGTTTTTGGACCTTTGATGATTTAAAATATTATTATTATTGAAAAGCATGCGTTCTTAAACTTGCTTTTGGCGTTTTTGAAAAAAAAAAAAAAAGCGAATTGTTTCCTTTACAAGGGTGGCGAGTAGGCAGAGGAGGATGCCGGTGGGTGTGGCCGGATGATTTATGCATGGACGCGTCTGCGCTCGCATGGGCCGCCACTGCTGCCGTTGCTGTTGTTGGGCGCCGCCGCCTCCAGGAGCCGCCGCTGCTGCAGCTGTTGGGCGTCGTCGCCGCCGAGTGCCGCTGTTGCCGCCGCCGCCGCCGCCGCCGGGTGATGTTGCTGCTGTTGCCACCGTTTGCTGCTAATGCATGGCTACAGCCAGGTGGGTTGAGCGCAGGGCTACAGCCAGATGGGTTGCTGCCAGTGAAAGGACACCAAACGGGCTGCCAGCAACCAGCAACCAGCAACCAGCAACCAGACAGGGGGGCAGCCAGGCAAGTGTCAGTTTAGGCAGACAGCCAGTTGAGCAGCCAGGTGGACGCTAGGTGTGGGAAAGCGGTGCAGAGGATGGGCACATAGCAGTGAATTTGGCCTGGTAGTACTGGTGGTCGTGGAGTAGATTACTTGCATGTGATAGGCAGGCGGGTGGTTTTCTGCAGTATGGAGCAGACCACATCGCTGAGGCATCTCCGCAGCTAGACTGGACAGGCTTAGACCAGCATGATGGAAGCGGGTCTGAGTTTTTGGCATCATGATTAGATGGTGCATATTTGTGGATTTATTTGTCATGGAAACAGGACATTGGTCTTTTGAAGAAACAGGACTTAGGTATCGAGGATACAGGCCTATGGTTTATGGATACAAGTCTATGGTTTATCGGATACAGGTCTTTGGTTTCGTGAGGAAAGCATGTCTCTGGATTCATGTGAAGAGGTTCTAGTTTTCTCGAGGTTACACGCAAGCTGTGACTGTAGGAAGGACATATGGTTTGGTACAGCCCTACTGCTGTTTGGGAAAGGGTTGTGGGATCCATGGTTGAGATGGAGAAGACCTTTTCAAGCAGAGAGGTGTCGTATAGGTGTGCCTTCTCTATGGAATGCTTTGTTGATAACGAGAGTTTTTATTTGGAAGTCCTGGGTGAAAAGCTAAAAGGGATCCTATTGGTAAAGGATTCGACAAGTTGTACTTTGTACTCATTTTTGATCAAGTAAAGAAATACCGCAAGGGGTGCCACTACGTTTTGGGGCCAATCGGTGTCCTTGTACTATTTGCAGGAGCACTCCAGCTCCCTTGTTTGTTTTACTTTTCCAGGTTCCCATGGTGATGAAGTGTTTTGTGTGCGAGTGTTTGTTTCACCGCCCGTCAGATTTCTTAGGGCCGGTTTCAATATAATCCTCCCTCTCAGAGACACTCCTAAAACTATCAGTCACCACAATTGTGTCACCTTCAAGCTATCAAAGTCTTAGGGAATCTAGGTTTGAACCCAACTCCCACCAAAGCATATTCTAGCTACTACGAGAACCAGTACCATAGGCAAACTCGACCATAGGGCTGTACCTCTCCCAACAAATGGTCGCGTGGAACCTCTAGAACTTGATCCCACCCGCTCCATCTGCCCTGAGGATGATTAAAAAATACAAGCTTGTCGAATCTCCGGATGACCTGTTGTAGGAGTGTTGCAACAATCATAAGAGATCTCCCTCCAGTCTCAGCACAATTCGATGCACAGATTGAATCATCACGGAACAACACAATGGGTTCCGAATATGGTGCTGACTACCTTCCACTCTAACAAGTGGAATGATCCTTGAGTCCTGGTCTAAATCAATGGAGCTCCCACAACGAAATATACCATGTGGTCTATCCCAAGTCTGAGATAGTTCGACCATTGTTAGGCAATCTCTTCCTTCTTAGTTGGCTCATCCTCAAAGGCTGAGACCCTAGGATTAAAAAATCCTGTGATCAACCAACTATCCAGCTAAAAAACCACAACCTAACTCAATAGAGAACATATCCGAAATTTCGCACTTGCCATTGATGCTTCCTAGTCCAGTGTTCCCCAACCATCTAACTTAACCAATATAAACCACAATTAACATCAGATGAAAGGGTACCCAACACATTTAAACAATACCGAGTAGAGAGTGGGACCGCAAAATCCCCCCTCCAATATACTAGTGAAACCGATCCCGACAAGTGGGAATAGACTCCGTCGGACACCCACACGTGTAATAGCACAACTTAAATATCACGAATTGAATGGACTACTTAATAACAACTGAAAACTGAAATGAAATGAAATGTTGATCAATGGACATCAGCACTGGGGCTGGAACAGGCCGACCCCCCCTCAATATATGATATATTATTGGGAGTATTTAAAAGATACAATGCTCCATGGGCTCAAAGAACTAGATGATGTCCATGTACAATTGAGATGAATACAGTTACAAACAAGAGACTCGAAGTAGACGTTCGAAGGAGAGCAATCCACTTGAGTAGTCTTGTCTCTATGGTCCTGTGCCTTCACTGGAATCCGCAGAGAGCGCCCCACTGGTGTTCCAGGACCACGCACAAACAGGCGCTCCCGTACTAATGCCTGGCTCTCCCGATCTCGGCGCCCATGGACCGTGGTTCTCCAGAAGCTTGGACTACCCGGCACCAAACGGGTGTTAGCAGCACAGAGTAACCTTTATCAGATTTACATCAAAGTTCTTTACTTAAATTTCAATCCACTTACCTCTAGCCTGCTAGTGGAAGACAAATACCCGATGCATCTAGGTGTAGCTACTAGAGATGGACACTAGGGCGTAGCAGCCCACTGGCAAGAAGGAAGAGGGCGTAACCGCTTGTGCAGCTACTTGTGGAGGAGAGCGCAACCGCCTGTAGGTGCGCAGCCGCTTGTAGTTGCCCGTGGAGAGGAGGCACAATCGCCTGCAGAAGGCAGGCGCAGCCGCTTGTGGCCGGGTGTGGAAGAGAGGCGCAACCATTTGCTGAGGAGAGGTGCAGCCGCCTGTAGAGCCACTTGTAGAGGAGAGCGCAGCCGCCTGCAAGGGGAGGAGCGCAGCCGCCTATGGAGAGCGCAGCCACCTGTAGCCGCCTGTGGAAGGCGAGCGCAGCCGCCTGCAAGGGCAGAAGACGCCTGGCTGCAGCCGCCTGTGGAGTGGCGCAGCCGCCTGCAGAGTAGGCAGCCGCTTGAGTAAAGAGAGAGCAGCCGCCTATGGAGAGGAGTGTAGCCGCCTACTGTGGAGAAGAGGATGAAAGGATGGTCGCCTGTACAGTGCTCCCAAGCCGAGTGAGATGGTCGCTCCTTTGTAGGTGTTGGAGAGAGAGCACATGACCACAGCTGGCGGGCCCCTCTAGTTTGCATGGAGGCGGCCAGTTCCAAGGTGGGGTGTGGGTAGGTGGCCATGCACCCACCCCCACACATAAAGGGTTCCTTTTACCCTTCATGATTAAACGTGGGTGCCCACCCTACCAAGGACATCATTAAATATTTGGGAGGATGTCCACTCTTTAATGAATGTGAACTTGCCACCTTATAAAAAACATAGGTTAAAAAGAATGCTAAAGTAAACAAGTGCAATACACTTACCACCTGTTCACACACAACAAAACTCGTCAGAAGACAGAGCAAACTTCACGACTCACTGGCAGGCGTTCTTGCTCAGTAAGTGGCACGTCAAATAGGCAAACACAAAAATACAAGTCATGCGAAAACAGTTCCAAACATGCAAAACATGAATGCATGTGCAAAGAGTATCATGGACATATCTCTTGTTCATGGAACAAGTACAAAACATCTGTCGGGCACAATGATGGCACGACAGAAAACATAAATCCCGGTCTTCCTACGGAGTGACAGTCCCATAGGTAAGACACAGATCCAGGCACGAGCCTCCCTATGGAGTGACAGTCCCATAGGCAAGACACGGCACAAATACTGGCTCTTCCATGGCGTGACGATCCCATGGATAGAACACAGTCCAGGTCATACACGGGTGGCACCAGTTTAGCTCCCATCTATGTTATACAAAAATACTGGCCCCTTCACATGAGACACCGGCCTGGCCTCAAGTGAACGAGACACAAATCTGGAGATGGACCAAATGGTCGGCCAATTGGTGACATCCCTCCACTTTTGATCTGCCACATAACACTTCAACAAATCCAACACGGCTGAATTTGCAGCTTCACTTTGGCCATCCATTTGGGGATGATAAGCTTATGAAAACTCAAGTTTGGTGTCCATATTATCAAATAAAGCCCTCCAGAAAAGGCTCGTAGTCTTGGGATCTCTATCGCCAACAATGGATTAGGCATACCATGATGTTTGAAAATATTAGCAAGAAAAAGCTTTACCATATGATCAACTTTAATGGTTTTCTTGACGGGCAAGAAATGAGCTTGCTTGCTAAATCTGTCCACAATGGTCCAAATAGCATCATTCCCATGCTGGGATCTAGGCAAGTCCATAATAAAATCCATAGTAATACTTTCCCAAGGTTGCGAGGGAATAGGCAATGGCTGAAGTAAACTTGGAGGTTTTTGCCTGTCAAATTTCACCTTTTGGCAAGTAATACATGCACGTACATATCCCTCAATGTCTTTACGCATGCTTGGACAGAAGAAATATCTCTCAATCATGCGTGTAGTGGGCATGATACCTCTATGACCAGCATAAGGTGGAGCGTGACATTCCTCCATAACCTTTGGACGCAAATCCTTCACCACACATAGGCAGTTATCCTTCATAAGATATCCCTCGTTGATAACATAAGAGGCATGTGAGTGACCGGCCATCAAATCAGTCCATATATGGCGAAAATCAGCATCCAAATGATACAAATCTCGAATAGTAGATAAGTCCCCATGAGAGGCCACTGAAACTGCAGCCACATAAGGCATCCTGGATAATGCATCTGCCACCACATTTTTCTTTCTCGGAGTATGCACAATCTGAAAATGAAACATGGCAAGGTTGATGCCGTACGTACGTACGGATCCGTAGAGTACGGTACAGTCGTACGGTACGGATCCGTGCGGAAACATTTAAAAAATAAATAAAAAATTGTGTGGCGTGTGGCGAGGCGCATGTGGTGACCATGCGATTGTAGATAAGCGACCAAAATTTGGGCATTTGTGTGTACTTGCAAAATCGTGTCCCGTGTGTGTACCTGCAAAACTCTGCAGAGCAAACTTCTTCGCTCTTCTTCGCTCTCTCTCACGCCCAGACTTCATCATGCCGCGCAAGACTAACCCGAACTAGGCAATCCACACCAATGTCCTGAGGGTTGTTAACACCTCTTCTCAGCAAGGGTCAGGTACTCGGCTATGGACATGCAAGTATTGCGGGGAGCAGTACACTAGCACCATAACTCGCGTCATCAAGCACATGACAGGTATCGGGTGCACCAATCAATGTGGTCCATGTGATAAAATACCACAAGCTGTGAGGGACCAATTGATTGCGGAGAATTGTCCTGCAATGGGTGGTGCAAGCAGTGTTAGAGGTGGTGAAAGTACGCAAGATGCTCTCCATGATGCTTTTATTGGAGATGTTACAGGTTCAGGTACAGTAGATGAGGGTGAAAATCTTTCGGCTTCAGCCCAATCCACCATAGGCAGGAAGAGGGCACGTATTGCCGATGATGAGGACCTCCTGCCACAAGATGGGAGAGGTACAGGGGAGGCATCAAAGCAATCCACTCTGCGTTCTTGTATCTCATCACAAGCTTGGGTAAAGGAGCGGCAAAGGGTGGCAGAAATGGAGATTTGTCGTACTCTTATTGAGTGTAATATATCCTTCAATGTGTTAAGGACAAACCAATGGAAAAGAATGGTGAAAGCAATTGCGCAGGTAGGGCCTACTGAGACGTGGACAGGTCTTGAGTATACGAAGATGCGTACATCCATGTTGGATGAGCAGAAGGCCTTGATAGACAAGGCGCTCACTCCTGTGAAAGCAGGTTGGCAGGAGTTTGGATGCACTATTATTTCAGATGGGTGGGTAGACATTCGCAAGAGGCACATAATCAATATCCTTGTGTCATCTTGCTTGGGCACCTATTTCTTGCGTGCCGTGGATGCAGGGAGAGCAGGCGACAGGATCACAGGGGAGTTCACTTATGGCCACATTCGACAGGCTATCCTTGAGGTTGGGGAGGACAATGTTGTGCAGGTGACCGACAACGCCTCTAACTGCAAGGCAATGGGTCAAATGGTCGAGGCAGAGTTTCCACATATAGTGTGGACTCCATGTGCTGCCCATTGTCTTGATTTACTTATGGAAGACATTGGGAAGCTTGTTTGGGTGCAGCCCATTGTTGCAGATGCTGTAAAGATCACCACCTTCTTCCGCAAGAAGCATCAGGCTCTTGCCATCTTTCGGAGCCATAGCCCTTTGGATATGGTGAGACCCTCCAAGACCAGGTTTGCCTACATATTCTTGGTCTTGGATAGGCTCTACAAGATAAGAGATTCACTATCATCAACAGTTGTGGATCCAAGGTGGTGATAGATGCATCATTCAGAGGATGAGCGTACAAAATACTTGCAGAGGCGGATCCTGGATGATGATTTTTGGCAGCAAGTTCATAGCCTTTCAGTTGCACTTAAGCCCGTGTATGTCCTTCTCCGACTTACAGACATGGAGGGCTCAACTTTGGGGCTGGTCTTTCATTTGTTTATGCAAATGAAAGACCATGTTGCTCAGTGCTCCATGATGACTGCTCAACGGTAAGCAATAGTTCTAATTTCTTCCTCTTTCTTTGATTTTTATGACTTCTCAATTCTCGATTCTCATGACATGTCAGGAGTCAGGACTGACATGTGTACACTTAGCACTATAACCTAAGACATGTATTTTCAATCTCTCATTTTCAGCCGAGGTGAGATCTTGGACATTGTAGACAAACGGTGGACATTCATGAGCCGTCCCATCCATGCGATGGCTGCCATGCTCCATCCTCTCTAGAGGTCGCCAGAGCTATGGAATAATACTGCTTTGAGCATGAAGCAGTCAGAGTATGTTGGAAGGATGTTCTCAGAGGAGGAGCAACTTCAGATTAATAGAGAGTTCACCACTTACATGAGTGGTATTGGTGCTTCATTTGCGAGACCTGTGTCATTGAGGAAGGAAGCCATGAAATTTCCTTTGACATGGTGGCACTCTTATGGAAGGGTTGGTCTTCCAAACCTTTCACGAGTTGCTCTTCGTGTTCTATCTCAGGTAACTTGTAATTAATCTCTAAAGTATAGTCTTCGGAAGTGAAGCTTGATGTTTTAGCATTAAAAGATTTACAAATTTGCTCGCATTGCACTCATTTTTGCACAGGATTGCTCAGCTGGAGCATGTGAGCGGAACTGGAGCTCATACTCTCTTATACACACTAAGATTCGGAATTGCCTTAGTACTTCTCAATTAGAGAAGTTGGTGTATTGCAGAGCTAACATGAGGCTCATGCGAAGCTACCATGCTTTGGGGTCACCGAAGCAGGTATAAATTGAAATTTGGACTCAAGAAGAGCTTAGAAGTAGAAATTTTTTTCTAGTTCAATGAATATCCATTGTCCAATATGCAATTTGTGGCATGTTTAAACAGGTTGATCCAACACTACTCAAAATGGTAGATGAACCCAGCCCGGAGCTTGTGGATCGGCAGATTAGAGATGAGCAAGAGGAGATTTTGAGAGCTTTACATAGAGAGCTTGAGAGCGTGGATCGTTGTGTGACCTGCTCACGTGCACGATCTCTCAGCATTCCTCTACACCAGGCAGCTCCAGATCCAGGCTCTGCGAGACGAGAGAGCATTCGCAGGGGAAAGCTTCCAGTTCGTCGCACCCAGCAGAGGCGTGCAAATGAGACTGTCGAACTCATTCACACTCAGATTCCCGAGGCACATGACGAGGATGCACTGGAGCTTGTTGCTGCTGAGCCAGAGTTCGATGAAGAGGGTAATGGTATCAATGATGGAGGCATGCTCTCTTTAGAAGACTCATCATCTTCATCTGATGATGAGATTTGAGACTCTTGCGACTAGACTCTAGAGTCTAGACAACTGTAGTGTTTCATTGTTTTGCTTTTTGCACTTGTGGACCAGGACATGTGCTGTAGACATGATATTTGTACTCTCTTTTATCATCTATGACTTTCATGGTTCTTGCTTATATCACTATGACTGTTAACATGAGGTATTGTGTAATGGGCTTGGTAACTGATAATTGATTTAAACTTTAAGTAATGAGGTTCAGTCTTTATTTTAAGTATTTTGGTTGCTATGTCTACAAAATATTCAAGTTTCTAGGACTGTTTACAAATGGTGCGTACTGTTTACGTACGTTAAAATTTGTTCCGTACAGAAGCACGTTCCGTACGTACTGATAGCGTGCCGTACACTACGTACCTTACCACCTTGAAACATGGAAAGAAAGTTTGCCATTCTCATCTGCTTCTCTGAAAGCTTTGTTTGAGATAGAAAGTATCTCAAGCTTTGATGATCTGTCTTGACTACAAATTCAGTCTCAAGAAGATAATGTTTCCATATCTTTAAGACATGAATTACAGCCAAGAGCTCTTTCTCATAGATATCCATATGAAGCTCAGCATCATGCAAACGACGGCTCTCATATGGAACTGCATGCCCTTCTTGATTTAGGACAGCTCCTGTACAATCGCCACAAGCATCACATTCTACTACGAATGACCTTTGCAAGTCAGGAACAATCAATACGGGTCCACATATGATAGCATGCTTGAACTGCAAGAAGGCATCTTGTTCTTTTGGAGTACATTTGAAAGTGGTTTTCTTCTTTGTGAGATCATGTAGAGGGGTGGCTATCATAGCAAAATGCCTTATGAAACGCCTATAATATGAACATAATCCCAGAAAACTACGTACTTGATGCACGTTTTGCAATTCTGACCAATTCTGAACGGTTTCTATCTTTGCAGGATCCATTGTTACCCCATCCTTGGATACAATGTGACCCAAATAATGTCAAGGTAAGAATCCAAATGCCAAACTGAACTGCATGTAATCCACATCAATGACAACAAGAGAGCAAAGCATAGCTCTGTAACGGCACTAGTGAGAAGCATAAGATGGAGCAAATATATGCATGTGTAAAGGCAGCAGGATCCAGAAGTCATGCCTGTGAGACATGCAATGTAAGCTGCAAGAAGTAAACTCATCAATGGAGGGTCCGATGAGGAATACATCAGCAATGGTAGGGCTGATAAAAATAAAAATTCAGCAATGGGGGAAAGCTGAAAATCGGGAGAAAAAGTGGGGCTCGGGGCGGGCATCAACCAATGCTATGAGAGGATGGGTAAACTCTTAGCGATGCCATGATCAATGGCATGTATGGCAAGTGTAAAGATGCATAATCCCACAATGAACATTGAATAATATACATGTGACTTGTCAATACCATGAGGGCAAGCCAACACTGGCCGAGTGTGTAGAAGGCACTCCCTGTAAACATCACATGTGAGAAAGTGACAATGTCAACACTGTAGAAACAATCCCGCTGCAAGGGAAAACAACATAAAAGGCATCTCTAGTAGACATTACATAAGAGAAAGCGTCTAGCATAGACAAGCATAAGGGTCAACAAGCATAAGTGACCATGAGGCATCACCAACTGCATGTAGGCAAGTAAAATCCCCCCCCTGAAATGCATCTGTCAGACAATGCATTCCAAGAAGTACTGACTATAGAGCATAGTCATCGAAAGCAACGGTATCGGAAGACATCTCTGCAGGTGATGAAGATGTAATGGTCAAGGTTGATACATGTGTAGCCAAATTGGCTTGATCTACACCTGTTGAAGAAGATGCTAGCTTCTTCTTTTTTTCACTCTCAATTTGCTTTTTGCATTTCTCTATGGTGTGTCCTGTTTTCCTGCAATAATTACAACGCTTTTTCTTTTCAAGTTCTCTGTCTTGGGAGGATCTGATGGGCTAGGTTTAGGCCCAAATTGATTTCCACGAAAGGGAGCAGTCATTGCTGACTCAGCAGACATGTTGTTCCTATTGGAATGGGATTGCTCTTTACTGAGCAAGAGAGTCACAAGGTTGTCAAAAGTGACCACATCAGGTGCATTGCCAGCCAACAACCGCAAAGTGGTGCCAAATGTTTGATAAGAGTCCGGCAAATTACCTCCTCTTGGTCCAATATCATTGGCACAAGCTGCTCCCAAGTAATGGTGCTGAGCCTCCCAATGGTGATCAAAGAGGAATACAAAGCTGAGTACTGAGAGGATAGATGAGATACCAGGGTGATGGCCATATCCTCTGATGATATCTCCTTCCAAGCCTGAAGAACCTATTGCTGAAGAGCCTAGAGTTTGTTGATGTGCTCCCGCATCGTCGAAGACTTTGTTGGATTCATCACTCGCATCTGCAGTTACAAGGAAATTCTCTTCATGGGTGATACCCGATTATACAGAGAAGCCAAGTGCTGCCAAATCCCTCGAACCAGCATCATGTGTTTGATATGATTGATCACTTGGGGTGTGTAGTTAAGAAAGATGAAAGAGCACACACGGGCGTTGACACGATCCCACAACTGTGCCTGGGCCTCCCGCTCTTTGACTGATATTGAAGAGTCCTCCTCCGCCGGATCTGGCCTTGAAACACCAACCATGACGAAGTCAGCCAAATCATAAGATTCCAATACAAACTCCATCATCACCTCCCAAATTCCGTAGTTGTTCCCGTCCAACTGTCGGTCCACAGGGAGACACTTGGAGGTTCGTGTCATTGTATGAAGAAAGTCTGGATCCTCTGTCTAGGTACATCATGGCTTGGTCTCCTGTCTGCCAAGAGGGTCTCTCTGTGTCTCCTGAGCTCATCTTCACAGGTTTCTTTGCCATCTCGCCATATCGGGGGTTCACGTGGTCTTGTGAAGGGAGGGTGGGTGGGAGAAAAATTGAAGAAGAGGCTGTGTTTTCTTGTAGAGTGGCTGTCAAGAAATGACGCCCACCTTCTACCTGCTTCCCGGCATCCCGTACAGCCCAAATGTTCTCCAATCAGCACCAAAAAACAGCAACCCCGAAAGCTCTCACTGTCTCCAAACCTTCAAGCCACGTAGGGCTCTGATACCATGTCGGAATGTGCAGCGGAAATGAGACATCAATCACAGAGCAGAAAATTGCAGAAGAGCAAGAGAGGAGATGTGGTGTCAAACTCTACTATATACAAGAGTATATCCGGTACAAAACTGTGGGGGGGCAAGAGGTGGTGGTATATATATGGCCTGGGGCTGCCAGTCGGCCAGGCTGACAGCCCCATCACAGGCCACGACTAGGCATATATCTTAGTCGGCCAGCCCATGACCAGAAAAATACCTGGTCGCCCAGCACCAAACAATGGGCCCCTCCTGAGCAGCCAAATCCTACAGGCCGACAGGGAAAAAAACAGCCCCCCCCACCCCGGACTACTGGAAAAAATGGGAAAAATTAGGAACATGATCAAGGAGTCCTCATACGGGTGGGCACATCCACATCACTGGCCCTCACTCCCTACATTGTAATATGGTATAGACAGGAGATGACTGCTAATAGTCTCGCCACCAAGTTCACACGATACACTTGAGCACTCGGTTGCATCTTCACTCCCAACTTTTGCACAAATTTGGCACTAACGGAGTTGTGAGTGCTACCAAGGTCAAAAAGGATGTGCACAGTCTCCCCTAACATTGACCCATACATACCTATCAAGTCGTTAGGACCCAAGACTACCACGTTAAAAACACATTCCATGCAAGCAGAGTCTGACCTAAAACAATAAGATCTACAGAAGAACTTGAGGGTTACTTATGACTTTGGTCAAATGAGTTGCCTTGGTCTTCGCCTTTGGACAACTCGCCTTCATATGGCCCTTCAGACCGCAAGAACAACACCTAATGTTCTTGAGGATTTGCTGATGCTTCTCATCTTTATTTGGACTAGGTTCACCCGAAGACCGAGTTTGGTCGTCTGGGCCCTTCTTAGACTTAAACTGTTAATACCAATAAACAAGATGATGAATGGAACATCACAAAGAAAATGCTAAAAACTGAAAATGATGACGCTTACACTGGGGCCGGAATGTTGCTGCACCCCCCCTCTCCCCCCCCAGCCCCCCAATAATATTGTATTATTAAGGAGTATTTTGTTGTACAAGCTTTACGACCAGATTTGGGCACGCGGTTGGAGATTGGGTTTTAGATAAGTCTTCACAGGTTCGTGTCATGGCCGACCAAAGACAGAAGGAGCCTCCTCGAGGAACTATGCAAGGATACAGAGATGCCCACACATGAGGTGGACACTGATGCCCTTTACACAGTTCCTGAGGATGATGGTGAGACCTCTCCACCAGCCACCCTAGCTTGATGTTCCTTGGACCTTGGGTCATCGTGCTATTGTATACTTGATGATGTATTCTTGTAACACCTTTCTGGTTTCATAGACCCTAATGGTCTTTTGAAGACTGTAGTAAAAGTTTCTCTCTCTCTCTCTCTCTCAGCATCGGCGATGTATGATATCTTATATCCCTCTTCTGGCACTGGATGGAGTTAGACATAGATCTGCATAGCATGCTTGTACTACCCCTTCAGCATATAGAGATGCATCTTGCCTTAGCACTCCATCCACATCCCCACCCCCCTTATATTGTTTGTATATGGGCTCCACCGATCCATGATGATTCACAGTTGTATCCAGACACATGCACACTTTTTCTTTTGTTTCTTTTCTTCCGATGACCGGAAGAACACAGTTGTATTATTTTTTGTCTCACAGGCCGACTTTGGCCTCTCGTAGACGTTAATATCTCTTTCTTTCTTTCTTTCTTTCTCTCTCTCTCTCTCTCAGGACATTATTGTATCACTTTGGTCTCATGGTCTCATAGGCCCATTGGGTCTTTAGTTTAATATATCTTTCTTTCTGTGTGTGTGTGTGTGTGTCTCTCATCGTCACCGACTACAACAGAATGAGCGGAAGCAAATGGTAATGGATCTCTTAGAGGCGCATCCCACTGGACGGGAGCACTCTAGAAAGCAAGGATTTGCCGGAAGACCTATCCAAAGAAGGTGCCACCTGCATGGGCCCTGTACAGTTTTATGGCTAGTACAGTCTGCACAGCCAGGCTGGGCAGCTGCAAATGATGCGGGTACAGCACGCATGCGAGCAGACAGCAGGACCAGTAGCGTATGGTGGTGTGGGTACTTCAGCGGGCAGCAGTACGGTCAGAATCTGCACAGTATGGCAGAGTACAGCAGTAGCATAGGTGTACAGACAGCAGCTGGCCTCTTCCTGGTAGTTGCATAGGTGATTTTTCTTCCATGATCGAGGGGGGGAGAGCCTCCTTTGGTTGGCCATGCACCTGACCTTAACCACATGGTTGGTTAGGCACCTACTTGCACAAAATGTATGTGGGGGTGCCCACACGCCACCATGCCCAAATAGGAGAGATAGGTGCCCTTCCTCGTCTTTTGGCCGGCCAAACAGTTATAAAGTCGAGCCTACAGGAACAGAGGTCCCTACTTGGGTAGAAGCTCTAGAATGGGGAGCTCATTTACACCAACGTTTTCTTCAACAGGTTCAGGTTTTTTCTTCTCAAAGAATCGGGGTGCCGGGATGTGGTCCTGGGCCATTTGCGAGATAGGGGTTATTCTTAATGTGAAACATGGGAGTGAAAGCTCCTATGTGGTTTTTAAGGAGTTCATGCCTTCCACCCATGCCTTTGTGGAGGTCAAGGATGGTGGTTGTCGAATACAGAACTCATTATGTCCGGAAGAAACTGGCAGTTTCATCTTTTACCTCCGTGGGTTTGGGTTTCATATGTTCTATGGCGGACCCACCAGGTGTGCTATGTGTTAATATTAGTACGAATAGGTATAGGTGTCATGCTTGAGGTAATGGTTGGGGCTAGCCTTGAGGTTACCCTTGAGGTTACCCTTGAGGTTGGGGCTAGCCGTGAGGTTACCCTTGAGGTTACCCTTGAGGTTGGCCCTGCCCATTTAGTAGATTTTCTGCCAACTCGTCCATGCTCATATCCTTGTGCAAGACTCTAACTAGTGCTGGTGGG
This sequence comes from Cibotium barometz, assembly GCF_041138505.1. NCBI lineage: Eukaryota > Viridiplantae > Streptophyta > Polypodiopsida > Cyatheales > Cibotiaceae > Cibotium > Cibotium barometz. Next base: position 52,291,457 of record NC_141071.1, on the reverse strand, counting down.
GCATCCTTAGCCATTTTGAGGCTTTGGATGATGCGTCCATATCTCTCAATTTGGACAAACGAATTTATTAGAAAAATTTAGACTCAAAGGAGCCTCTAAGAATAGCCATGTCATCACTTTTCTAGAAAAAAGAGAGCTGTGGTGAATCTTATGTATCTTACATCAAAACTCCCACATGTGATATACCGTCGGAAAGCATTTAAAAAGTAAATTCTAAATCTACTGCCTTTAACAAACTTGGAGTTGATATACTCAAGTTATGTCTTCCCTACTAAAAGAAGCAACATGGAACATTCTTCTGGGTATCTATGAAATAAAAACAAAAGCAAGGAAGATGCAACCCAAGTAGGAGTTGAATAGCATGAAAAAGGGTACCATGTCTATGTCATAGTATGTGCAAAAGATGCATTGAGTACCATTGGTTTACCTATTGATGATGATGATCTTGTTGTAGCCACATTAAATGATCTTGCAAAGGAATATAAGCCATTTGATACTTCCATCAGTGTTTGTGATAACTATCCAACTTTTAAGGAGTTGGTACCTCTCCTTATGAGTGAGGAGGTTAGACTAGGAGAACCTACTAGTCCTGCAAGCGGAGTCTTCTATGCTGGTAGAGGTAGAGTAATCAGGGACAGAGGCTCCTTGTGGACATGGTATAGGTATGAGTAGAGAGACGAGGCCAATGGCAAGGCCTATCACAACAAGAACAACCACCCCAACAACAACAACAACAATCTTCATGAGTTGGTAGACGCAACATTGGATATGGCTTTAGAGCTTCTAGAGGAACAAGTTCTTGGAATAACCAAACAAGAAATAAGAATTCTTGATGTTTTTATTGTGGTAAGCAGGGCCACATGCAGAAAGAATGTTAGAAGAAGCAAGAGGATGCCAAAAATGGCAAAGTATAGGGCCACATGCAGAAAGAGTGTTAGAACAAGCAAGAGGATGCCAAAAATGGCAAAGTGCAAGATAATTATGCATCAACATTTTTCTATGACGCAAAGCATGGGTTCAACCATTGTTGATGATGCACATGATGATATGTGGTATGTGGACTCTGGTGCTTCAAATCATATGACGAAGAATAGTCAATGGTTTCATGAGATGCTCACTCAATTATGCATGTTGGGAAAGTACCCCTTTACAGTTGCAGGAAGGTTAAGCACTTGAGTGATGTGCTTTATGTACCTACTATTACAAAGAATCTTGTGCTAGTGGGTCAAGGGATTTACAAGTGTGATTTAATGAGAGTGGATGTTTTGTGGAAGATTTTAGAAATAACAAGTGCAAGCTTATCACAAAAACAAGAAGAATGGCAGGTTTTTACATTGGATGTTAGTATGCCAAAAGTGAAAGCTACTTTGTTTTTATAAAAGGTATAGGTGTCATTTCTAAAGTGGAGATGTGGCACAAAAGGATGCGTGATGTGAACATTGAGAGATTAAAAACTATGCATGCAAAAGGCATAGTGAATGGCAAGCTTTTTACATTGGATGTTAGTCACCGAAGATCAAAGACCTTAAGGAACAGCTGCTCAACATCAACGAAGTAGTTTCATATCGAGAGTCGGTCAACACTGCTCTCAGACCACTCTCGCAATCCTACCAAAGCTTTCATACCTCTGAATCTCTCAATGAGAAGAGGTGCACCTGCAATAACTTCTGATGAGCTGGTAGTCCAAGGTCAACTCCAGCACTCCCACTCATGGCAAGCACGCATTTTAAGTCAAAGATAGACAAATCCAAAGATACTTCCAAGAAGAAGGGAAGTGTCACTATTGTCACAAGGAGGGACATTTCATCAATGAATGCAAGAAGCAAATCGCGAGGAAACAGCAAGCCAATTCAACGAAGGACAATTTCGAGGAGAAACAAGACCATGCAAACATGGTTGATGATACTTGGGCCTTCAAGACACATTCCCCTCCTTCATGTGAAATCTTGAGATGAAATCTCTAAAGCACCTCTTCATCTTGTCCTTTGCTTGAGTTCTTGCAAGCGGAGAACTAGTTAGTCCCAAAATCTTTTAGGTTGGAACCTTGATAGGAAGGCTAGATGTAGTCATTCCTTCATGGTTGGAACCTTGATATGAAGGCTAGATGTAGTTCATCCCGTTCCTTCATGGCAGCTAGTAAATCCTCACACTAGTTGCACCCTATACTTAGTAACAAAATTGGGAATGCCCTTTGCATAATCTCCCATCTTTGTACTGGAGTGAGACCATCATTGAATCCATCCATAACCACTTTGCATAATCTCCCATCTTTGTACTGGAGTGAGACCATCATTGAATCCATCGACAACCACTTTGCATAATCTCCCATCTTTGTACTGGAGTAAAACCAACATTGAATCCATCCACAACCACTTTGCATGTGGTCCAGGACATCAAGCCTGTGTTTTCTTCATAATGTAGAGCAAGACTTACCTCCACAACCCAAGCTGCCAACACAAAAGTGCTGAAATTGGTACTAAAGTGGCTCTCAACAATCATCCACCATGCTTCTCATCGGCAGTGTTGCTGAGAATCTCTCAATCATCCAAAGCAACCACAAGAGGCAGCTGTGAAGAGCAGTCAAAGAAAGTTTAGCGATGAGTGGCCAAACTAATAGGATAATCATTGCAAATGCCGTTCTCTGGTGCCCCAATGCACCCGGCCAAGTATTTTGTTGCCTTGTAACTTAAGGTGTCAAAAAGTGTCCTCTTCTACTTAGGAAGGACAAGGATCAATGTGCCATGTGCACTCAAGGCAATTACCCACCTCAACTCAACACACCAGAATGTGGCCACTTGAGAAGATATCTTCTGGTGAGTGTTGGTGCAAGGGACAGATTAACATATTGATTAATACATTAACCCATAAACAGACATCATGCATAACACAAATAAAACAGAGACACAGAGACTCAAAGATAACTGCGAACTGAACTCTGTATTGATATCCTCTATTACATTCTATCTGCTTCTTCATGCACTTAGCACGGAGATCATCATATGGATAAAAATGAAAGGATAACCACCAATGTGTTGTTAAATGTTACATCTGTTGGCATCTCCGCCGATAATTTGTTAGTCCTATGAATGTCTATTGGTATCTTGATATGGTATCTTGTATTATTGAGGAATATCCAAGTTAACACTTGCCACACCCAATAGGTCAGCTGCATAACAGACAAAAACTGGACCCACAAAGGTATGAGATGATACTGCCAGTTTCTTCCTGTCTGCTTCTTCATGTGCTTAGCGCAGAACTGAAAGAATAACCGCCATGCGGTGTTACATGTTACATCTTCTGGCATCTCGGCCGGTAATATGTTAGTCCTATGAATGTCTATTGGTAGACACAGTGATAGAGGAGTTGTGCTTGTTGTCATCTATGTAGATGACCTGATCATATTACGAGGGACCATGATGCAGAGATCTTTGATGTAAAGATCTTGCTTAGACAAAAGTTTGAGATGAAGGATCTGGGGGAGCTCAGATATTTCTTGGGCATTGAGGTGATTAGGTCACCACATGGTATTGGACTACTGCAGAGACAGTATGACTTGGACATGTTGTCCAAGTATGGTATGACAGGCTGTAAGCCTATCTCAGTGCCATTGGATCAAAATGGCAAGTTAAGTGCAGATTCAGAAGAGATTTTGGAGGATCCTACTATGTATAGATGCATAGTAGGAAGCTTGATCTACATGACGATCACCAGGCCAGATTTGAGCTATGCTGTTGGGTTGGTGAGTCAGTTTATGTAGGTTCCTCGAAAGCTGCATTTGGATGCATTGAGACGCATACAGAGGTATATGAAGTCTACTTTGCATTGTGGACTATTTTATGAAATTGGGACAGAGATATGTGTACATGGGTACACATATGATGCTGATTGGACTGGTAGTATCTCAGATAGAAGATCTACAAGTGACTTCATGTTTTCTTTGGAGAGTGCTGCTGTGACTTGGAGCAGCAAGAAGCAGCCTACGGTTGCTCTATCCAGTCAGAGGCCGAGTACAAAGGTGCTGCTATGGCAGCCTGTGAGGTAGCTTGGTTAAGAAAGCTACTTGCGGATTTGGATCTATCAGTGGATAGACAAGTTGTCATTTTTTGTGACAACATTAGCAGTATACAATTGGCCAGGAACCCAATTTTTCATGCTCGCACGAAGCATATAGAGGTCCACTACCATTTTGTCAGAGAGAAGGTTTTGGCAGGAGACCTTGACCTTGTTTATGTCAGCGCATAGGATCAGGTTGCTGACATCTGCACCAAAGCATTGGACATAGAGAAGCTCCGCAAATTCAGGGCTTCGCTTGGTGTACATGAGATGGAGTTGAGCTTGAGGGGGAGTGTTGAGATATCGAGCTCATCTAGTGAGGTGAACACTGATGACCCTCCTAGGGGATAGGCCCCACACTTACACCACTGGCATGGTTGGTGAGATCATGGGTGATATGTGGCCAGTGGGATGACAGGCTGTGTGACAGCCATTCTAGAGACTAGCATAGTTATAGCGCCTGCTCATTTTAGTGGGGTTCACACTATAGAGAACCCTAGTATGTTGAGTACCTTTCATATGGTGTGTACTCTTATCTTTGTATATGGAGTGTTGAGTGTTGAGTGAAGAAGAAGAAGATTTTCAGCCTCTCACCTTGTGTGTTCTCTTTTAGGGTTTTGTGAGTGCGTGTGTGCTTGCAAGAGCTCAAGCTCTCTTCTCCCCTGCATCTTTTCATATGATAACCCATGGAAGGCCAACTTTCACCCCCCATTGAGTCCTTCACTGCATCCAACAATGTGAAATCTGGCTAGATTAGTTTCAAAGGAAAAGACTGTTTGCGGCTTCTTAAGAATGGTCATGGGTTCGGCTATGACCTTTGGTGCCTTATGAGCCTCCATTTTACAGGTTCTATAATTGACTCTAGAATAGGATATGGGAAAAAGTCAAGCAAGGTCGTTGGCTCATACTTGACCACTTGCTTAATTTTACTAGCTCTAGTTCAACCTACACCTTCCTTATAAGCGCTTGGACTTGTTTCATTTGCTCCTTCTGCAACACAAGGTTGGGGTACTCTGAGAGTTTCTTTGGAAGGTTTGTGTAGTCAATGGGTTTCTTTTCTTTAGAAAGAGTTGGTTTGAGCGGGAGGTCGCCAATTGTCTATGCGAGGGAGGAGCTATCATACGAGCCCTTTTCAATGTCACGACATCGTTGCTTCTTTTGGACCTCTGGTTTGGGTCCTTTAGCCTTTTCAAGGACTACTGCAACCTTTAGGACTTGTGCCTCATGCTTTTTAGTTGCTTGCTTCAAGGTTAAAGCTTGAGCTTTCTTAGCTCCCTAATATTTCCTTGGCAACTGTCCCCGTCTACTATAGCAGTAAGGGGGACTGTATGAATAACTCCACCTTGTACAATTAACAAGTTAAGGCTCATCGAAGTGTAGCCCCACTAGGGTAATTATCACTTGGTTAGGATAATACTTGAAAGCATGTTCAAATCCACACTTGAATATGTGCCTTCTTATGGAATGGGATAGGGATTTGGCACTAGATTCAAAGATGAAGCTGGGGTACTTGGTAGGACGACAGCTCTATGAGGACACTCAACAACACGATGCAAGTCCTTACAATGGAAACATTTGAAGAGGTGGATTGTGTGACATGTTATAGAAGTTTATCGCCCTTTGTTGCACCAAAGCTTTAAACAAGAAGGCATAGCCAACGGTTGGGGATTGCTCTGGATATCCATATAAATTATATTGCTCATATAACTCATAGTTCTCATGTTCTAGACTCTCGTGATCTCGTTGGCGATGTCACCGAGTACTACTGTACTGGTGTGGTTTCAAAAGAAATCGGTTCGGTTGGTAATGTTAGAGGTGGATATGGCATTGGTGGTGGTCCTCCTAATATAGGGTCCTAATAAATAAGCACTCGATTTTGCATCGGGTATTATGAGAGCATAGGTTGTGAGGCCGAGTTTCCATGGTACCAACAATGAGCAGTACCATGGTTCTCATGGTCTTGGCAATGAGCACAATACCATTGTTGTCTAGGCCTTAGCAGACTCAATGGGACACTCCGTGCTTGCATGATTTCGACAAGCCGATAGCTCACCAAACCATATTTGTTCTTGGTGCTTGTTTTAAGCCATACAAGGCTTTCTTCAACCTACAAACATGCTCGGGGTGACTCACATCCTCATAACCAGGTGATTGCACCATATACACCTCTTCCTACAAATCCCCATGCAAGAATGCATTCTTTACATCCATCTGATGTAAAGACCATTGCTTTGATGCAGCCACCACTGCTATCACAACTCTCACTGTTGCCATCTTGGTAACTGGGCTGAAGGTTTCCTCATAATCAATGCCATATGTCTGCGCATATCTTTTGGCTACCAATCTAGCCTTGTACTTGCTTATGTCTTCATCACTGTAATGTTTTACTTTGTACACCCACTTGCATCCAATGGCTTTCTTGCCTTCACGCAATTGCACTAAATCCCAAGTCTCATTTCCATATAGTGCATCCATCTCCTCATCCATAGCTTTCTCCCAACACACATTTCCAAGAGCCTCATCAATGCATGTGGGCTCTACAACCTGCACAACTTTTGCCATGTATACATAGTGATGTGCCACATAACCATCATAGGTAAACCTCTTCACTGGATTCTTTACTCTCCCAGATCTTTGCAGCTTTGCATTCATGGCTTCCATAGCCTTCTTTACACCAGGTGTTCTCATAGCTGGTATCCCAAGATCCTCATCAAGGCTCATCTCTGAGCCACTAGACTCTCCATCAACATGAGAATGCCCTGCAGAAATGTCAGGCATACTAAGGGGCTCAACCACTTTTTCTTTGCCTTTATGTGATGTACTAATCACATTTGCAGGACTGGTATTATGACGCAGCCTGCCACTCCATGGTCTATCAACTGAACCACTAGATGAGAACTCTCCTGGTCCACTAAAAGGCTGTGATTGCTGACTTGCATTTTGTGCAACCACATTTTCACTCACATCAGCCCCAACAGCTTCTTTTTCAGCAGCATACCAGCTGCTCATCTCATCAAAAATATCCCTGCTTACCCCCCTCAACTCACGTGTACATATCCAATAAACACACATTTTTCAGCTTTTGGATCCAGCTTAGTTCTCAGCTCATCTGGCACATGCATATATGCAATGCATCCAAAGACTTTCAGATGAGACAAATCAGGTTTTCTGCCAGTAAATCTCTCCTCTGGAGTTACATCATGTATGGCTGCAGTTGGAGTCCTATTCATGATGTAAACTGCTATAGAAATAGCCTCAATCCAATAGCTATGGGGCATATTCTTCTCTTCCATCAATGCTAGCACAATCTCAGCAATGTGTTTGTTTTTTCGCTCAGCAACTCCATTTTGCTGCGGAGTGTATGTACATATAAACTGTCTCGGAATATCATTCTTCTTCAAAAATTCAGAGAACTCATTAGAGAAGTACTCTCCCTCTCCATCTGACCTTAGGCACTTTATATATTTCCCTGTTTGCTTTTCGACCATTACTCTGAAATTCTGAAAGTGAGTGAACACCTCACCCTTCTCCTTCATGAAGTATACCCACACTTTCCTTGTGTGGTCATCAATAAATGTCACATAATACCTGCAGCCTCCAATAGACATGGTCTTCGTAGGACCCCATACATATGAATGCACAACATCTAGTGCATTTCTCCTCACATTTTTGTGGAAATACATGCTTTGTTTGCTTTCCAAATTGTCATGCTTCACATATTCTTTGCACACCTTCAACTTTAAACTTTAGTAGTCCTGTCACAATTCCTTAAGTCTGCATAGACTTCATTCTCTGCACATTCACATGTCCAATTCTTTTATGCCGAATGTCTGTGTCTGCAATAATTCCTGAACCATTTGTAAACATCGTAGCACTCACTTCAAGCATATTTACATTCAATGTTAACATTCTGCCCACTGTGTTGCCTTTTGCAACCAACCTGCATTTGTCTTTAAAGTCTTCAACATAACAACCATCAGGGTTAAACCGAACCTGCAAACCCTGCTCAATCATCTGGTCAACTGAAACCAGATTCTTTGTTATGTTCGAAACATGAAGTATATCTACAAGGTACTTCACTTTGCCATCCTGCATAGACAAAGGCACATCTCCAACATGGGCAATTGGATGAGCAGTGTCATCCCTTGTTTCTATCCCTTGTTTCTACAAAACTTGGTCTTTCAAGGTTTTTCATCTCCTTGAACCACTTCCCGTGACTTGTCATGTGGTTTGAAGCACCTGAATCAACATACCATACATCATCTTTATGTGTTGCTTCAACATTTTCAGACATGGCATTAACGACATGCTGCATAACAAACAACCTTTTATTATCCTCATTGTTTCTGCTCGAGGATGCTTAGTTGTTTTGCTGCAATTTTTCATTTTGCATGCCAGCTTGCTTCTTATAACAATCTGCCTGCACATGTCCAGGCTTACCACAATAAAAGCATCCATGTGTATCATTATACTGCCTTTTCCAATTTCCACGATCTCTTTGACTCTCCCTGTCTCTGAATTGGCCTCTTCCATCTACGTGGTGTTGTTGTTGTTGTGAATTCTAGGACTGTTGTTGTTGCTGCTGCTGGTCATAATTCTGATTACCTGTTCGGCCACCTCCTTGACCGCATCCACGGCCTCCTCTACCTCGTCCTCTTCCTGAACTTGTATAGAAGGCCTGTTTCTCTGAACTGTTTTTGTTTTGTGAAGACTGTTGGTCTCCACCCAAGCTCTTCTCTTCTATAATCAACATAGACACTAAATCTGTGAAATTGGGAATGTTTTTTCGAGTCTGAATAGACGTCTTGAACGCCTTGTATTGTGGCCCGAGACCACGTAGACAGACTTCCACCTTATCATCATCATCTACTGAAACACCAATAGATGCAAGGGATTCCACAATACCCTTGATCTTCAATGCATAGTCATTCACAGACATACTCTTTTTCTCCACAATATGAAGTTCATTCTTTAACTGTATCTTTCGTGCCTTGGTATTCGTTTCATAGAGTTTTACCAAGGTGTCCCACGCCTCCTTGGGGGACTTGGCATCCTATATGTGCCCAATCATGGTGTCATGTATATTGATAGAGAGCCAATACATAACTTTTCTGGCTCCTTGGTTCCAATCCTTGAACTCTTTCACATCTGCAATTGATCTCCACCGGTATCTCCGGTGCCTTTTTGTGCTCACCTTCTATGTAGTCCTAGTAACTCTTTTCCATCAGGAAATTTGTCAACCTGAACCTCCAAGTATGGAAGTTGTTCTTATCAAGCTTCTCAGCAACAATCTGGTTTATGCCATCATTTGTTATCTTGGCAAACACATAAATTTTACAGAAAGAGCACTCTGGTTTGTCTTGCACAAACTGCTGTATTTTTTGCCAACGGTACTGAACTACACTCAAATGTCACAACCAGTGACCTCAATGTGCATAATACACCTAATGGCAACTGTTGACCGCCTTGTTGCAGCACACACAATGTCTGCACAACCAATCTGTCTTCTTGTAGTTCTTAAAACAGAGTTCTGCAGAGAATCGATGACTTACCCGCAGTGCTTGAAATCGCTTGCTTTCTTAAAAACGGAGGTCGTAACGCGCCCGAAACACGTTTTCGGCCCAAAAAATTTTATCCGATAGGACCCTATAGTTGCCCTATAGCTTTACTTCCGCGAAGAAAGCTCCTCAATCAGAGATCGTTTGCCAGTGCCTCCCATAGAGCTCCCGACAAGGGTATAGTCGCCAACACAAATAGGGAAGAGTAGTTGAAGCTCTTACCCTCGTACCGCTTCCTGTGCTTCTCTTAGCATGAACCAGGCTCTGATACCATGAGAAGATGCAGGGGAGAAGAGAGCTTGAGCTCTTGCAAGCACGCACACTCACAAAACCCTAAAAGAGAACACACAAGGTGAGAGGCTGAAAATCTTCTTCTTCTTCACTCAAAACTCAACACTCCATATACAAAGATAAGAGTACACACCATATGAAAGGTACTTAACCAAATACATACTAGGGTTCTCTATAGTGTGAACCCAGCTAAAATGAGCTGGCGCTATAACTATGCCAGTTTCTAGAATGGTTGTCACACAGCTTGTCATCCCATTGGCTGCATATCACCCATGATCTCACCAACCATGCCAGTGGTGTAAGTGTGGGGCCTATCCCCCAGGTCATCAGTGTCCACCGCCTCACTAGATGAGCTCGATATCTCAACATCATAGTCACCACAATATTTTCTCTGATGTCACCATAATATTTTATGTGATGATGTGATAGGTGACGACTTCATTTTGACCCCATCAAAAGTACTACTGCTAGGGAAGGATGGGTGCACCTTTGAGTGAGTAGAGCTAAGTGAGTGCATATATCACATAAGGGACATACCAAGTCTCACAACCTTCTTATCCTCAAAGTCTGAGTCTCGATAAGGTCTCTTTTATAAGGAAATACTTAACTTTGGAGAGACTTATCTAGCTGGATAACTGTGAAATCAAGAGTCTACACTCGTGAACCTGAGACGTGCCACACTGAGCACTCTCCTTCCATACCCAAGACAAAAGGATACCCAAAAGTGCCCATGAACAAGCTGGGACACTACTTCAAAAATGGTAAAATGAATGCCACGCTACTTGTCGTTTATAAAGGCAAGACGGTCTCCGCGATCTTGGATGGTGGTGTTGGTGTCAGCATAATGACCAAGGATTACTGGGAGGGCTGGGGTAGCCCACCACTTCTAGAGGCACGAGCCTTGTGATCAAGCTTGTGAGGGGAGCACAATTCTTTGGGTATTAGATGCAAAGATTAAGACCTTTGGGCTAAGCTTCCACCACACAGTTGTGGTAATGGATTTTTTGAGAAGACGGTCATACATCATGATTCTTAAAAAGCCTTACATGAGAGACACAAGGCTGGTTCACGATTGGGAAACCAATCACATATACATACACAAGGGTAAACTAGTCCTTGAAAATAAACTTGAAAATAAGGAAGACTCATCCTATGGGTAAAGGCATTCTCACCAATGAGTCTGACACAACCACTCGGGCCACACCAATTGATATCTATAGAGCTTGTAACAAGATGTTGGTGGATGGTGAAGATGAGAATGAAGAATATGAGCCTCTCTTCCATAGAAGGTTTTCACCATCCGATGGTGTTCAAAACCACGTCCTTGATTGTGCTCGATGTAACTAGTGGTGGAACCCTCTTGCCTTCTTGAGGTGGACTTCCCCCAAAAGACACCTCGTTTTGCAGGGTCACCTTGGTTGATACCCAGGCTAGCCACAACATGTTATCTTGGGAGATGTAAAACCTCATAAGTGTCAAAGAAAGTGGGGTGTTGGCATTTTCATTGGAAGGAGCTTCTACACGAGCCCTCCTTTTGCCTAATGCCCATGCACACCATTTGCAGTATATACACGGGCTCTGTATATATAGCTTTTTTTTTTTGCCTTGTGTAGACCTTGTAGAGGCTATGGGATAGCCTTGTTCTAGCCCTTCTAATTAACCTTAGTTAAGGCTTTTTTAATTCTTTTTTTTCTTTTCCCTTCAATTGCCTTTCTTT